>NC_081344.1:70720642-70728071 GCF_029784015.1 Lycium ferocissimum
TAAAGAAAATGGAAAAATGACCAAAAAAAAAAAACACAAAACAACAAATGCTTGACATTTTAATTTGTTTTTCGTAATTACCTTTAAGGTTAATGTGATAAAAGGGGATCATATCATCAACTCAATATTCCACAAATATTTCAGTCTAGACTTTTATCAAACACATTGTAGACATTATTTAACATTGGCAACTGCCACTACAAAGATCAGAACAGCACCCATATATTTGGTAAGAAAAAAAAAACGCAAAACAACAAAAAATAGTTCAGTTGAGACATTTCATCAAACACGTTATAGACATTGTCCAGCATTGGCAATTGCCACTACATATATATGGTTTCTAAGCAACAAAAATGGTGTAACAATGGAGAAGAACCTGCTCTGGTGCTGTCATTTCATTCTCTAGAGTTTTTTTTTTTTTGGCTCATATTGTGCGTTGTAAATGATTTATTAATCTTCAGTTTTAATGAAATTCCCAGCAATATTTTCGGCCAATTTGGTAGACTTCCTTTCTTTTTGGCCATGATAATTCAGTTTTTACTTTGTTTTGACTTGATGAAAGAGATAATTAAAAGAGATAATGATTAAAAAAACACATAAGTGTCACCCGAAGTATCATTTTACTAGTGTAATAGTCCACGCTTCGCGCGGCTATTAATAAAAAATCAAAATATGGTTGAATCTTAATATCATAATAATCCCTTTGAATATCATTATGTTTGAATTTGAATAAGAAAGAAAGAAAATAGAAAAAAATAAAAAAAGAGATAAAATAGTAATGTAAAAAGAATAAATTCAAACATTAGCAGATATTGGCTCATTCATCCATATTATTACGATGAAAGTACTAATTTACATATATCTCTGAACATGTCATCAGGAGTGCCTTGAAATTAAAAAAAAATCTTCTTTAATTTCAAATGGAGAGCCTGTGCAATATGAAGATAACAACAAAACTACGAGAAATTTTAACTATTAGAGATTAATAGAGGTAGTTCAATTTTACCCAAAACGAATGAAAAAAAAAAAGAAGAGAACAACATACTGTATATCAATTGAAATATATAATTATCAACCAATATCACACATCAATTAATCCCCAAAAAAATATAAATATCATAAAAAAAAATGTTCACCAAAAGAAAAATAAAGAGAAGAAATAACAAATACAATTTTTTAAACCCAAAAAAGCAAGATAGTGATTCATGTTAAAACATCATTCTTTTCCCCATTAACAAAGAAAAACGGAAATAGTGAATATATAAAAGGGGATATGTCTGGGAAGTAACGCCAAGCACAACTGGTTATATATATATATATCAGTCTTAAAGATCGTTAATTAGTATTTGACCTTTAAATGCCTTTTGAAATAACTGACTCTTGGGTGCCATATTTATTTTAATTGAAATGATGTTTTTTAAAAATGATAATGATATAGGAAAAAGAGAATCAAATACAATAAGTGGTAGTATTGAGTAACCGTAGAAATTGTAATTTAAAGGTGGAGGAATTGTTCTAAGGGGGATTAAAATTTTCCTTTTAATAGCACATAGTTTTTAAAAAAATATGAGAATGCTCAAAAATTGAGAAAAAAAAAAACCCCATTTTGGCAAAATTTCACCCCCTTTTTACCCTTTTATATTATATTATATTATATTATATTATATATATATATATTTTTAAAATTTAAATTTTTTGAATCTTTTTCTTCTCCCTTTATTCCAAATATTTAAAAAAATCATAAATTTAAATTAAATTTTTCATAAATTTTTTTAAAATTAAGTTGTCAGCTTTTTTGGATTTATTAAAAATTTTTTTAAAAATTTTGTGTCCAAGGGTTCAAACTGGATGGGATTAAAAGCTAGTCTATTTGGGTGTCTAACTAGGATTTGGCCCAAAAACCAAATGTTTTTTTTTTTTGGGATTTTAGTTTTTTTGAAAAGAGGAGGGTTTGGTTATGGAAATAATATTTTTTTTTAATAATTAAAGTAAAAAAAGAAAAAAGGGGAAAAAAAGTTTTGTTTTTTAAATTTCCCAAATAAAACTTAAGTTGTATTTAAATTTTTTAGGCCAAACACCATAAAATGAAAAAGTGAAAAAATATTTTTGGAAAAAAATAATTTCATGGACAAATGGGAAGTGAATTATTCAACAAGGGGGAGTCAGTGGTGTTAAACATCTTCTAATATGGTTATCAAATAAACTAATGCATTTTTATCTCTTTGTTATAGATTTATGATAAGTAACTTCACATTTGGCTGCTTTTTCTACTATTTTTTTTTCACGCATTGGGCATAGCAACTATAAAAGCAATGAAAGTTCATTTTAAATTGAATTGATTCTCTTAACTGCTAATCCCAAATTTAAGTATCTTAATATAACATTGGATTTAAAAAAAAAAAGAAAAATCTTTGTTCTAAATTAATGTGTATAATATACTAAAAATCCTTTAATTTTGGATAAAACTTTATAAAAATTTGAATCTTATATATAAAAGAAACCCCTTTTTTGAAAACCAAAAAAAAAAAAAATAATAAGACACTTAAACTAGTCCTATATGTGTCAATCATTAATATGGGGCACTGGGCCCCCCATAAAATAGCAAAATCAAATTGGTTAAAAATTTTAAACCAACATCATAGCTTGATATAACCATTTCTTCATAATCATATATGTTGTTTATAGTATTCTCATGAATTTTTGTTGTTCATAACCATATCTTCATAATCATAATCCATACACGATTGTATACCCCCTTTTTGTTGTTTATTTTTCTTTCAAAAGTGACTTAAAATCTATACAATGATTGTATATTATATTTTTATACAATTTAAAAAGCTATAATTTTTTGGCTATTATTCTTTTGGCGGGCCAAAAAAAACCCCAATTTTTCATATTCTTCATAGGCGAAAAAATTTAATCTTTTTTGGGTTTACAGCATTTTTAGCCTTTTCTTGTACTTTATTTTATGTGAAAAAAAGTTGTAATCTTTGCACGGTGTAATTTATTGTTTGTAATTAGGACTAAGGAAACTATTTTTTTGTTTTTACCCTTTCCGAGCTATTTAGTCCTCATTGGTGAAAAAAAATCTTAATCTTTTATCCGGGGTTATATGTACTTATTTGTAATTTTATTGAAAAGTTTTAATCTTTATCCGGGTTAACGATTTTTTGAAAAATTATCCAACTATAGTTCCCAACTAATTAAAATCACTTATGTTTGTTTTGAATTAATAAAGTCATAGTTTATTATAAAGTCATTATAGCAAAAAACTAAAGAATAATTACATAAACCTCTCCTCAAATTTGATTTTAACCTTACCTTTTGGGGAGTTGTGTCTTTATTTTAATTTCTTTTGTAATAATCTTTTTTTCATAATTATTTAATATAAGAAAATATGATTTAACTAATTTGTTTTTACATGTATTGTTTTTTCAACTAATTTGGGTTTAAGACAAAAATTATAAATAATTTTCACAATTGATTAAGAAGACCAAGATGATAAAAGATTTGAAAGCAATGAATTGAATTTAATACCCCCGGATTAAAAAGAGAGTCCACTAATTTTTTTTTTTTTTTTTTGGAGGAGAGGGGGTCAAAAGAATATTCCTTCTTTTAAAAAAAAAAATAACTTTTTTTTTTCTAGTTTTGCACCTTAAGGTTATGATTAAACCCCGACCTATTTTTGGGAGGTTTCCAAATTATTTTTTTCAGGGTTGGTATTTTTTTGGGGGTGTGCAAATAACTAATAAATCTTTTTGATCGGGGGAGAGTTTCCCAAAACTAAATTTTGTTTTTAACAAAATAATAACTATCACTTTTTAAAAATCATTTAAACTATTTTTTTGACACAAAATCACCCCCCTTTAAAAAAATAACTTTTTTATTTTCTTTTTTTTTAAAATCAATAGTAAAATTCTTTAAAAAAGAATCGGGGCCCAAAAAACTCATGACATATTAAAAAAAAGGCAAAACTTGAAAAAAATTAAAAGATTTTACTTTCGATGCAAATTAATAACATTACTATAAAATTCGTTTCCCTACTATCCAAAAATTTAACACTTTTCAATAATAAAAAAAAAAGGGGCAAATAAAAATAAAATTTTTTTATGAGGCCTTAAAAAAGGGATAATATATTTGGAAAAGGATTTTTTGTTTTTTAATTTTTTAATTTTTGCAGGGGTTTTTTATGGTTTCGATTTTTTTTTAATTTTTTAATTGTTTAAAAAATATTACCCATCGAAAATTAAATTTTTTTTAAAGATTGATTTTTGCTTTTTGTTAGAAAATATAGTTAAGTATTTGGTGAAAAAAATTTAAGTTATGTGAATTTTGTGTTAAAAACATATTGGGTGACTTTGTGAAAAAATTTATAGTTATGTGACTTTCGGTTTTAAAAAATAATTAAGGGGCTTTTGAAAAAAGGAAGAAATAACCTTTCATGTTTACCCTTTTTTTGGTGCATTGAAGGGTGGATGGAATCTAAAAAACAAGAAAAAGGAAGGAAAAAAAAAAAAAACAAAACAAATGTTTTTTTAATTACCTTTTAAAGGGAAATGTAAAAAAAAGGACAGGGGGTATTAGTTTTTTTTGTGTGAATTTTTAAAAGCTCGAAAGGATATTATTGGAATGTATTCCATGTATATTTAAGTCTTTTTCTTAAAGTTTATACATGTTTAATATCATTTTTTCAACTCAAAATTTAAACCAACTTTAATTTTGTCTCTTTTTTTAATAAAAAAATAAAGATTTGGATAAATGTTTGTAGTGATACGACTTAACAATTTTAGATCCAATATAAAAATTAAAAAGCATAGGGAAAACAAATCCTTCACAAGTTACTTTTCTCTCAACTAATTAAAGGGGGATTTAATAATCGAACTCATGAGATATATATATATATATATATATATATATATATATATATTTAAAAAAAAAAAAAAAAAAAATTCCCCTAAAGTCTTTAAAAATCTCTCAAAAGGAGGTTAACTTTTATATCTTTTTCACGGACACAAATTTTATTTTCGTATTTATTATTGATGTTAATTCCAAAAAGGAACCGGTTAACATATAGATATATCGATTCCACTTCATGGTGCTGTCTATATATATATATATATATATATATATATATATATATATATATATATATATATATATATATATATATATATTATGAAATACGAGTGAATAACTTAAAATGGTCATCCAACTATAGCAAATGCCCTACTAATTAAAATCACTTATGTTTTGTTTTGTATTAATAATAAAGTCAATAGTATCTATTTCTACTAGGGAATTTATATCTTTATAAAGAGATTATGCAAGGATCGTCAGTCGACCATGAACTCCTCAATGGTCAACTAAGAATTAAAAGATGGGTCCACTATATATTAAAAAGAAAAAAAATGAATAGGAATAAGAAAGGATTGAACGTGAAATAGCAAAAGCAACTACGCTATATTTATATTTATATTTTTTATATTTATACTTTATACTATTATAGAAGGGGGAGAAAATTTTTAGGTGTTTAGGTAATTACTCCAAATAAGTTAATTGTTGTGCATGTTTTATTAGTTTTTGACTGTCTTGACTTTTTAGCCCTTTGATATAGCCACATTGATTTCAAGTGGGGTCATTTATTATTATAACTATGACCAACAACTTTTTCTAATTAACTTGCCCATTGCTCATATAATCATATTTATGAACCTATTCATAGTTTAAATTTGTTTTCGCTGTTCGTATACATTACTGCCTCCTCCCAGTCATATTATTGGATATTTTTAATTTTTAGATTTAGTCCAAAATATGTAATCATTTATATCATAAAAAAAATTATTTTCTTAAAATTATCTTTCTCAAAGAGTATGTTCAAGCTAAAAACACAATCGGGAAATAGTTCATTTTCGACGACTTTAATTCCCGGGCATCATTCGTTCCATGTACTAATGACGCGTAGTGCTTTTATTTTAAATTTTTTACCAATTGTTTTGACACTAAATTATGATTATTATTCTTTTTCTTAATAAATTGCATATCTTAATTATAGATTCTTTTATTCGAATTACATAGTCGAAACTAACAACGAATTAGTATCGATGAACTCGGGTGTTCCTTCGACCTTTAATAAAATGAAGTGATCTAAGGTTCTAGCAAATAATTATGTGTCATGACAAATATTCTTTCGAAACATGTTATTATCAAAATATATCAAAACTAAATTAAGGAATTCTTAACATTCGTTCAATTTTTACATAATTTAATTTACATCGCGTGTACCTTTCTCTTTTCCAATAAATAAATTTTGAAATATGAAATTATTCATTTATTGAACTTTATAACATTTGAAAAAAAATGTGTTTTATTACATTTGAATACTCATACTTATTTGGTTTAATGAAAGACAAATTTAATAATAAAAATCCGGCATATAGGGAGAGGTTTACCAATCCATCGAACTATGACGACCCGTCAATTTTTTGCATATATGAGGCAAGTTTTTGCCCAACCATTCTTATTCTAAGATCCACCAAAACTTGTGAGTCATTTTTTTAAATTATAATTGTGAGTCATTTTTAAATTTATGACATAATTTGTACTAAAGTCCGGACAATCCTCAAGGACTTTGCAAGAAGGTTTTTGCTCATCCATCGAAGTTATGATGATCCGGGAAATTACTATCATCGTGACGACAAACTATTTTTTTTAAAAGAGTCAAAACCTAACTTTTTTTTCTCATTCAAAACCTAAAATTGTGGCAAAAAATATCCTATTTATACAAATCCAAATGCAATATCCGAGGATGGAAAATGTTGGGCAGTCTCTCAGGGCTACCTTATCTAGTATAGATAGATAGAAAGATAGAAAAAAGAAACGACCAAGGTATTTAGAATTGCATAATGACATTTTTTGTAATTTCGCCTTTTAGCTAATACTCTACGATGTCTAGAAAATTCTCTCTACGAACATCTATCTCAAAAAACCTCTTCCTCGGCAAAAAGCTATTCAGCACTGCTTCCTCCATCTAAAAATATTTATCGTGATTACTAAAGATAGTTGTCTCAAATTATTTTTTGTTTTTGGAGTTCACGGAATAATTAATCATTTTTTCCTATTTTACCCTTGCTTGAATTTTTCTCGAAGACAACAAACTCCTTCATTAACACATAAATTAATTTGAACATTTAATGTAAAGAGATGATAGTTTAGATATAAATAAGGTTAAGTGACAAATATTTTGAGGCCGAGGGAGTAGAATAAGGCTCAAGAAGTGCTTCTTAAATTTATTGATTTCGATTATAATTCTATCGAATCTAGGGTCATGTGGAAGGTAAATTGCTCAATTGAGAAATGATTTATCCATCTAAAGTGCTAAACGTAATTATATAATTGGGTTTATTTTTGGGAATTTTTTTTTCCTTTAGAT
>NC_081344.1:70728171-70751562 GCF_029784015.1 Lycium ferocissimum
GTTTGTTTAATTTTGGTACTCTAATCTGTAATTTCACCCTGATATCTACTGGAGTAGAAGATTTTCAGAAAGTAAGCCCAAAAAACATAATGTTTCCGGCTATGACTTTTATGCTTCTCTCTTCAGTTTCTTTATGTTCTTCCTTCTTCGAGAGAATAACAAAATAGTCCTTGCGTATCACTTGAACGGTTTTAGTATTTTAAGTTTGTTAAGAGTGAGCACTTTTGAGTTTTGATCTTGTTTAGCCATTTACCAAGCTATGATTGTTAAATTTATCTGAACTATAATCATCATCATTTGGGTGTGTTTTTGTTTTTTTCTTTTTTTCTCCATGGAAGAAGGTGAAGCTAGAGCTTGATGATGCTGATAGGCAGGTCGGGCAGGGCGGTCAACAAAAAAAGTGGGTAATTTTTTTGAGAAGGTTAACCTTATCAAAGAAGAGGTCTCCAATTTACATGAGAAGGTTACCAAACCCGGGGGCCTCACTGTTGCAAACTCTCCCAACAAGCCAGTTGAAAGCAAGTCATTGACAGCTGGTAAAATAATTGTAGGTTTTGAGGAGGAGACAAACTGGATACTTAGGAAGCTTACAAGGGGACCGACAGATCTAGATGTCATTTCAATCACTGGTATGCCGGGTTCGGGTAAAACTACTTTGGCATACAAAGTATACAATGATAAATCAGTTTCTAGTCATTTCGACATTCGCGCTTGGTGCACAGTCGGCCAAGAATGTGACGAGAAGAAGTTGTTGGAGAAATTTTTTAATCAAGTCACTGGCTCGGATGCGATTCGTGATGTTGCTGATAAGCTGCGGAAACATCTGTTTGGAAAGAGGTACCTTATAGTCTTAGATGACTTGTGGGATACTGACACATGGGATGAGTTAGCAACTAACAAGACCTTTCCCTGAAGTTGAGAAAGGAAGTAGAATTATTTTGACGACTCGAGAAAAGAAAGTGGCTTTGCATGGAAAACGCAACGGTGATTCTCTTAACCTTCGATTGCTAAGACTAAAAGAAAGTTGGGAATTATTAGAGAAAAGGGTATTTGGAAAGAAAGTTGTCCGGATGAACTATTGGATGTTGGAAAAGAAATAGCCCAAAATTGTAAGGGGCTTCCTTTGGTGGTTGATCTGATCACTGGAGTCATAGAAAGGAAGGAAAAGAAAAAAACTGTGGCTTGAAGTTCGAAATAATTTGAGTTCCTTTATTTTCAACAATGAAGTGGAAGTGATGAAAGTTATAGAATTAAGTTATGACCATTTACCAGATTTCTTAAAGCCGTGCTTGCTTTACCTTGCAAGTTGGCGGAAGGATGCAGAAATTGGAGTCATTCAGTTGAAAGCGTTATGGTGTGCTGAAGGACTTGTGGATCAGACAGAGATGAAGAGTGTGTAAGAAGTGGTGGAGGTTATGGTAAATGTTTTCAATGAGATAGGTTATTATCATACTTGCCAACGTCATGATCTTGTGCATGACTTTGTTTGAGAAAAGCAAGAAAGGAAAAGTTGTTTGACCGGATGTGTTCAAGTACTCCGTCTTCTTCAGATTTGTTGCCACATCAAATGGTCATTAATTATAATAAGGAGCACTTTGGGCTTAACAATTTTGTCCTGTCGGTTCAGAAAAGAAAAGGCTAACAATTTTGTCCTGTCGGTTCAGAAAACACCTCTATTCATTGAAGATAACTGGAGGCAAGCTGGATGACAGTCTGTCTAATATATGTCACCTAAGACACTTGAGGCTTCTTAGAGTGTTGTACCTGGGTCCCTCTTTTATCAAGGTGAATGATTCTTTGCTGAATGAAATATGCATGTTGGTTGGTTCATTTGAGGTTCTTATGCATTCAGACAGAAGTTAAATCTCTGCCTGCATCTTTTCCATACCTCTGGAATCTGGAAACTCTGTTTGTGGACCATCCTTGGTACTACTACCTAGAATTTGGAATCTTGTAAAGTTGTGAGTGCTGAGCATAGAATATAGTTCATTCTTTGATTTGGATACAGATGAACCAATACTGAACGCAGACGACTCAAAGTTAGAGAACTTGAGAATGTTAGGGAGACTCAAGCTTTCCTATTGAGAAGAAACAGAGGATATTTTCAAAAGGTTTCCCAATCTTCAATAGCTATCATTTTTACTCGAGGAATCATGGGATTGTTCAAAGAGCAATATTGGTTCCCAAAATTAGATTTCCTAAATGAACTAGATTACCTCTGGGTAAAATTTGAAAGTTCAAACAGAAATGACAGTGGGCCCTCTGTAGCAACAAACGAGCCGTGGGATTTTCACTTCCCTTCGAATTTGAAAGAATTGGGGTTGTTAGGGTTTCCTTTGACATCTGATTCACTATCAACAATAGCGAGACTGCCCAACCTTGAAGAGTTGTTGCTTTACAACACAATCTTCCAGGGGGGAGAATGGAACATGGGGGAGGAAGACATCTTTGAGAAACTCAAATATTTGGGTTTGGAAGAAGTGACTCTTGCTAAGTGGGAGGTTGGAGAGGAATCCTTTCCAGTTCTTGAGAAATTAGAACCGGAGGGATGTCATAATCTTGAGGAGATTCCGTCTAGTTTCGGAGATATTTGTTCATTGAAAATTATCAAACTTGTAAAGAGCCCTCAACTTGAATATTCTGCTCTGGAGATTAAGAAATATGTTGAAGAAATGACAAGAATACAGGATTCAGGTCCTTGTTGACTGATTAAAGCTTAAGAGGTCAGAATTATTCAAGTGTGGGTAGAGTATCGCGGGTATATCACCCGGGCATCTGCCTAAATCATCCGAAAGGAATCCACTATCCGTTTTACGTCAATCAATAGTAAGTTTTGTGGAAAATTGTAGTATGAGTATTTTTTGCTTTTACTGGTGAAAAAGTTCTGATCGTTGCATCTGGAAGTAGCTGTACTTCTAAAGTTCAATGTGCTAAACTTTAGAAGCTTTTGGTTATCTCTGTCAGTTCATTCCTCTGTTTTTCTTTTATTAGATGGTATTTGACTTTAGAAACTAAACCAGAAATTGAAACTAGTTAAATTTTTTTAAAGATGTTTAAAAAGGTAAATCTAACGTTGAATCTAAAGATGTTTAATCCCTCTGTCATTCTTTTTGGGACTGACTAAAAAGGAAAGTGTCATATAAAGTGGGACGGAGGGAGTATTATACATAGTTTTAATGAATTTGCGTCATTGAAAGTTGTGAGAGTTGTATAGCAGTAGAATTATATTAAACATCTTGTTATGTTCAAACATGGAAAGAGTGCCATATGAAGTGGTGGAACGAAACTAATTTCATATTTAGAGAAACTAGTTTGAGACATTTTCTTAATTTACTCATAGCAACTTGTAATGTCAAAGCCACCCTTTTGGTGATATACCCCGTGGATGTGATATAACCGATTTTCTTTACTTGAACAGTGAAAAAAGTTTTATGCGATTTGTTAGATTTTCTTTTACGTGTAGTTCCCAGCTGTTAAAATGCCTAGAATTTACTGAACAAGCAAGAATTCGTGATTATTTCCCCTGATATCTCTTGTTTACCTGCTTTTACTTCTATTTCCTATTGTGTGTGCGGGGAATAGTTACGATTATTCGGATTTGTATACTTATGTAACTCCCACTTTGCTGCAGGAATCTAAGAAAACTGGACTTGGGAGAAAGGAAGTTGGAATACCTGACCGGCAATTGGCTCAGTCATTTTCCCGATAGCGACACATCACCCGTCTCACTTAGCATATCTTGTTAGGGGCGATTTTCCAAGCTCGAGGAAGAAGAAGTCTTGGAAATGTACAAAGCAATAGAAGCCTATCTCCTCCCTTTTTCTGATGCATATGGTTAGTGTTCCGAGAAATGCTATCTGGCCTTTGTTATGTTGTTTCCAAGTTTGTTTTCTGCGATTTCGGTAGTGTTGCCTCTGGTTTGCCAATAAGTATCTTGTCTAAGTATGATATTGCTTAGTAACTTTGATCAATAAATGATCAGGTTAAACTTTTGTTTTCCCCAGTTCCAGTCACCTATTTCCTTTGCTATAAATTTATCTTCAGTTTCATAATGTGGACTAATCATATTGGAGTCTTGATGTTTAATACATATATAGAACTGTTATATATGGTTAATTCTTTAGTGCTTTTGAAGTACAAATTTGACAATGTGGATTCGCTTTTAACATAACAGAGTAAAAAGCTGCACAGGCTACTACAATTGTTCCGATAGCTTTGAAACAACAGACAAGAAGCTCATTAACAATCTAATGCAAGAAGATTCGGATGGGGATGAAGAATCTGTTGCTCAGTATTCTTCAAGTGTGGGTAGAGCAGCGCGGATATATCACCCGGGCATCTGCCTAAATAGTCCAAGACAAATCCACTATTTGTTTTACGTCAAGCAATATGTGGAGTAACTCCTGATATATCCACTTTCCTTCTTGCTTTTATTTTATACCATTAATTTGGCATCATTATTTGTAATATCATTATACAATGTGTTATAAACATTTTGATGATTATAACATACGTATTTGTTTTTTTTGGGAACGGTCCTTGCTTTTTACATGTTAAGGAAGGTTGTCCCTCGCTGGGATTACTTATAACGTAAGGTCTGACTGTCCCTACTTGTACTTTCCTCTCTGAGGGATTTTATTATTAATATAATTTCACGCAGGTTCTCAGCCTCGGAGGTATTAGAATTAAAAAAATATGGAAAAGGGTAAAAAATATTAGTCAAACGTTATAGGCCTATACTTTTTCCAGGAAATTCTTATCTCAATTTGCTCTTCTTTTTTGGTAGAGAAAATGAGGGAATTTCGAGGAAATTTCTTTCTTGTCGATTTTGAAATCTGATCTCCGTTTTCTTTTGAAGTTGCTTGATTTTGATTTTTGGATTGGTGCAATTATGTGTGTGTGTGTGTTTTATTGGTGAAAAAATTGCTTGAAGACGGGAAAAATATTATTTGGACCAGTACTTCACGCGACTTGAGGAATATTCGGAACACTTCTTTTGAATTGTCATAGTTGAAGTGCCAAAATGAAAAATCTTGACAACTTTAAGGAGTTGCTTATGTATTTGGCCTAAAAAGTACTCCTTTCATTTTTGTTTGTCCTGTATACTAAAGATAGTTGTACATTTTTACTTGTCCAACTTAAAAAATCAAGAGATCATTTATCATTCTGTTCCTATTATATTCTTAGTATTAATAAGTGATTTTTCAATTCTTTTTTCCAACACTTTGTATAAGATGAAAAGATATAAAAATTTTGGCTCCATAACTATATTTTTATGGGTGGGGAATACATGAATTGTTGGAACCCAATAGTAGTTGGCTGCATAATTTTTCTGGTAAGCTTAAATTGATTTCAATCATTAGGCTACTTCGTAGTAATAATTAGGAGTGATATGGTAAAATATCATTATATTTCTACTTAATAAGCTTGTCAAGTTAATACATGATAAGTAAAATTGGACGGAGGAAGTCATTACCTTTTAGTAGAATTTTTGCCTAACTATCTAACCCCAAATCAAAGAATCAAGTTGAATGAGTTAATAAATTAAATTACATAACTAGATAAAGAATCGATTAAATTGAATAACTAAAGAATTGGTAGTTCTTCTTAATATAATTTATTAAATATAGTCCTTTTTAATATAACATTTTTCGATAAGATATTGAAGATGACGCTGAGTGTTTAATAGAGAGAAATATCTAAAATGCTTGAATTGAGTAGTATGAAAATATAGCTGTCCAACTTAAATAGCTAAATGTACAATTCCTTTCAGCTATCTACATTTCTACACTCTTCCTCAAGTTAAAAATGATAAATGATAAATGTTGCATGTTGCCTGTGTCCCATTGAGTTTGTCAAAATGTCAGCTGGCCTTTCTTGACTAGTTCAAAGTACTCCCCCTGTCCATTTTTATTTGTCACTATGTGACTCGTTGCACCCCTTAAGGAGCAATAAACACAATAATAAGTTTACTATATCACTGTTAATTATTATAAATCATCTACTTCCTCCGTCCAATTTATATGATACTCTTTCTTTTTTAGTCCAAAAAAAAAATGACACATTTCTATATTTAGTAATAATTTAACGTTAAAATACTCATTTCTATGTTTTGTTTGAGACCACAAATTTCAAAATCTTCTTTTATTTCTTAAACTCCATACCCAATCAAACATCTTCATATAAAATGAGACAGAGAAATAAATAATTGAAATCAATCAAATATACTTTAAAAGTTGTGCACCCATTAACAACTCTTGAAGTTTCCAACCTAATAATTAATAATAAGGGTAAAATAGGTGTGAAATGTTGAATTATCTCTTGATTTTTCAAACTGAACAAATAAAAATGACGCAAGGAATATATTTAAAACATTTTAGATTTTTGGTGTCCTATTAACCCCACCTCATCTTTCTCTCTTCTCCTCCACATGACTTTTCAGCTTATCAAACTAATAATAGTTAGGTGTGAAATGTTGAATCATCTCTTGATTTTTCAAACTGAATAAATAAAAATGACGGAGGGAGTATATTTAAGACATTTTAGATTTTTGGTGTCCTATTTACCCCACCTCCTTATCTTTCTCTCTTCTCCTCCACACGAATTTTCAGCTTATCAAACTAATAATAGTTAGGTGTAAACTAATAATAGTTAGGTGTAAAATGTTGAATTATCTCTAGATTTTCCAAACTGCACAAATAAAAATGACAGAGGGAGTATATTTAAGATATTTTAGATTTTTGGTGTCCTATTTACTCCACCTCCTTATCTTTCTCTCTTCTCCTCCACACGAATTTTCAGCTTATCAAACTAATAATAGTTAGGTGTGAAATGTTGAATTATCTCTTGATTTTTCAAACTGTACAAATAAAAATGACGGAGGAAGTATATTTAAGACATTTTAGATTTTTAGTATCCTATTTACCCCACGTCCTTATCTTTCTCTCTTCTCCTCCACACGAATTTTCAGCTTATCAAACTAATAATAGTTTATTGGAAAAGGGACGATCATACAGTCATACATGAAAAAATAGAGAGAAGCAGAGTAGCCATCTCACATTTTTCATCAAGTAAAAAGGCTAGTCTCTCATAACTAAAAAATAATTGTTTAATTTTGGAACTATGATCTCTAATTTCACCTTCACATCCTTTAATATTAATAAGTCAGATTTTCCAATTCCTTTTTCCAACACTCTGTATAAGATGAAAAGATATGAAAATTTTGGGTCCATAACTATTTTTTTTAATGGGGATTGCATGAATTATTGGAACGAAATATTCAATTAATTGGCTGCACAATTTTATTGATAAGCTTTAATTGATTTCAATCATTAGGTTACTTAGTAATAATTAGGGGTGATATGATAAAATTATCATTATATTTTTATCCCTTAATAAGCTTGTCAAGTCAATACATGACAAGTATGGACGAAGGCAATAACTACTTTTAGTAGAATTTTTGCCTAACTGTCTAAACCCAAATTAAAGAATCAAATTGAATGAATTAATAAATTAAATGACATAACTAAATAAAGAATCAATTAAATTAAATAACTAAAGGATTGATAGTCCTTTTTAATACTCCGTATAATTTATTAAATATAGTCCTTTTTAATATAATATTTTTCGATAAGATAATGAAGATGAGGCTGAGTGTTTAATAGAGAGAAATATCTAAAATGCTTGAATTGAATTGAATGAAAATATAGCTGTCCAACTAATTAAGCTAACAACCTCCTGACAATGTATTAGCAGTATACAACTTAAATAGCTAAATGTACAATTCCTTTCAGCTATCTACATTTCTACAGTTGACAATGATAGACGCTCATTTCCAACTTGACAATAAATGTTGCATATTGCCTGTGTCCCATTGATTTTGTCAAAAATGTCAGCTGGCTTTTCTTGACTAGTTCAAAGTACTCCCTCCCTCCATTTTTATTTAGCCGTATTTGACTTTGACACACAAAATAATATTTTTATTATATCATTCTTAATTATTATAAATCATCTATTTCCTTCGTTCAATTAATATCTTACGCTCTCTTTTTTAATCAGTCCCAAAAAATGACACATTTCTATATTTAGTAACAATTTAACTTTAAAATATGAAATAATTTCTAGCCATACAATTCTATGATTTGTTTTAGATTACAAATTTTAAAATCTTTTTTTATTTCTTAAACTCCATGCTTATTCAAACACCTTCATATAAAATGAAACGGAAGGAGTAAATAATTAAAATCAATCAAATATACTTTAAAAGATGTATAGCCATTAATAACTTCTTAAAGTTTCTAACCTAATAATTAATAATAAGGGTAAAATAAGTATGAAATATTAACTTATCTCTTAATTTTTTCAAACTAGACAAATAAAAATAACGGAGGGAGTATATTTAAGACATTATAGATTTTTGGTGTCCTATTAATTAGCCCACCACCTTATCTTACTCTCTTCTCCTTCACACGAATTTTCAGCTTATTTTTTCAAGCTACTAATAGTTTATTGGAGACGGGAGTATCATAATCATACGGGAGTATCATAATCATACACAAAAAAATAGAGAGGAGCAGAGCAGCCATCTCACATTTTTCATCAAGCACAAAGGTTAGTCTCTAATAACTGAAAAAAGTGTGTTTAATTTTGGTACTCAGCATCTCTAATTTCACCCACATATCCATTTGAGTAGAAAAACTTTTTATGTGTGGTTATATCTGCAAAAATAGTTTCTTATCTTGAACACTTTTGCGTTTTATCTTCGCCAGATATTTATCAAACTCTAATTGTTAAATTTAATCGAAACTATAAAAATAAAAAAAATATTTAAAGGGGACTCACATTTGGAAGAATAAATTTTGTAGTTTATATTTTCTGAATCTATTTTAAGAGTCTGGTGTAACTTTTAGAGGCACAATTTCTGTTATTTTTGGTCTATTTTTGTGTATGGTGTAGTTTTTTATGTTTGCTATTTTTGGAATTTTAATGGGAAATTTCTGGTGTTTTGGGTTAATCTCTTTTTTAATAATAATAATAATTATTATTATTATTATTATTATTATTATTATTATTATTCATAGTTTCAGTTAAATTTAATAATCAGTGTCAGCTCAACATTTGACGATATTATTATTATTATTATTATTATTATTATTATTATTATTATTATTCATAGTTTCAGTTAAATTTAATAATCAGTGTCAGCTCAATATTTGATGGAGACCAAAATTGCTCATTTTTGACAAATTTAAAGGACAAAAACTGCACAATTAATACTTAAGGGACCATTTTGGACCTACTAACAAAGATAAGAAACTTTTTGTCTTCTGATACAAGTAAAAATGAAAGGATGGTCTATATTTAAGAGACTATTTTAGATTTGACGCGGGATATTTTTTGTCATTTTCTCCTAACATCACGATCTGGTATCCTATTAATTACCCTTAATTATTATAAATCATCTACTCTCCCCATTCCAATTTATATGACACTTTTTCCTTTTTATTCAATTCCAAAAAGAATGACATATTTCTATATTTAATAACAATTTAACTTTAAAATACTTATTTTACTCTTAATGAAATAATTTCTACCACACAAATTTCTTTTTTTACACCACAAGTTTCAAAATCTTATTTAATTTCTTAAAACTCCGTGCCCGGTCAAACACCTTTGTATAAAATATGACGGAGGGAGTAATTAATTGAAATTAATCAAATATACTTTAAAAGTTGTGCAGTCACTAACAATTCTTGAAGTTCCCAATCTAATAATTAATATAATAAGGGTAAAATAGATGTGAAATGTTAAATTATCTATTCGTTTTTCAAACTGGACAAATAAAAATGACGGAGGAAGCATATTTAAGACATTTAGATTTTTGGTGTCCTAGTTACCCCACCTCCTTATCTTTCTCTTTTCTCCTCCACTCGAATTTTCAGCTTGTTTTATCAAACTAATAATAGTTTATTGGAAAAGGGACGATCATATAGTCATACATAAAAAAATAGAGAGGAGCAGAGCAGCCATCTCACATTTTTCATCAAGTGAAAAGGTTAGTCTTTAAAAGACAAAAACTGCTCAATTAATACTTAAGGGACAATTTTGAACCTATTAACAAATATAAGATACCGTATTTGTCATTTTCTCTCCCTTCTTCCTCTTCTTTCACCTGATAAAGTTATTATCTACTTTTTATACATCAGATCCTGAGCATTTGAAAGGAAGAGAAGAAGGGAAAAGTTACTTCAACATTGAAAACTTACAGTCATGGAAAGAGGACAAGAAAATGAAGGAGCAAGAGAGAAAAGGGGAAGCGAACAAGTTAGAGGTATTATTGTTTTGCGAGTTTCGTACATAAATATTAAGTGTAAACGGTACACCCTAAACAATCGTGAACTCATATTAAATACCCAAGTGAATAACTTAAATGGTCATCCAACTATAGAAAATTCCCTACTAAAGTCATTTATGCTTGCTTTGTGTTGGTTTCTCTCAAATTTGATTTTGTTACACTTTCTTTGTGGTTATGCTTGCCTCTCTTATTTTAATTTTTATAATAACTTTTTAACCTCATACAAAAATATGATTTAACTAATTTGTTTCTTATGATATAATTTTTTTTTCAATTAATTTTGTAAACATCCTTTTTGTCTAGAAAAAGAACATTTCCATTTTCATTGTTATTCATGTGATATACATGTATCTAAATTCTTTTCTTTTATTCTTTATGTATCTTAGATTTGAAAAATTATTTAACAATGAGTTTCTTTTAATTTCTAAGTTTAGAGGCAAGGAAGGATTTAAGCTATAAATACAAAGTCAATGTAAAGTAAACCTAAAAGTAATCCCCAATCAAACTAATCAAAATCCGAAACAAATTATAGTAGAATTTCCCCCGACAGAATGGTAATTCAAGCAACTAATTATTCCAAAGTCTATCCCACATGGATCATGAATAACTGCTTTTAGTAGAATTTTCACCTAACTGTCTAAACTCAAATTAGATTCAAGTTGAATGAATTAATAAATTAAATTACAGAACTAAGTAAAGAATCGATTAAATTAAATAACTAAAGAATTGATAGGAGTTCCTATTGGTGGAAGGTAATACTGGGCATAAACTCTTGGGGTAATTTCACCTATGATCATTGAACGTTACTTATGTATTAGTAAAATTATAAAAACTATTTTTTGTCTCACGAACTTCACTAAACTTTACGTGTTGTATCAGTATAAATTTAATTTTTGTATCATTCAAGTCATTGAACTATGTGTTTATTACCTAGAAAGTATAATTCACCGGAAAGTCAAATTTTCGGCACCGGAAAATAACATGTCAGCAAGTATTTTTTTTTTTTTAAAAATCCAACTGCAACGAAAATGCATTCCTTGAGTATCTCGTGAGGGACTATCATTCCATCCAAAGCATTGAGCTGATGCTAACTTCTAATGGGAAATTATTCAAGGAAATTTGTAAGCATCAAACTGTCCAAAAACCCCACAAGATGCCTAGAGCAATCGTACAAACCAATGTAAAAAATTTCCTTCCAGATATGCAAACCTATTTACTTAAGATTTGAAATTCAATAAAAGACTTCAATTTAATAAAACATTGATTTGGTAGATTGGGCGGGTCGGGTTACTGTTAGGGTTGGGAGCAAAAATCACAACTTTGCTAACGGTGAGATATTTTAGTTTGGATAGTATAATAGAGGTAAATGTAAAAAAAAATCGAAAGTAGAGAGGTGGTCATTTTTCCTTTAATTAAATCCATGTGGCCTTTGTTTAAACAAAAAAAATCAGAAAATAATTTTAAAAGCAACTACTTCACTTCCGTTAGTCGAAAAGTGCATATTCGAACCATTTGTGTAATGACAGGTTATAAATAGGCCACTTTTTTAACGGAGGGTATATTTGCACCTTTTCCCCTCGTTTAATTTATGCTATTTGAATTTTTTTTTAAGAAGATAAAGTTATATAACATTGGATAATTTTAGATGAAGTATTAGGTCACATAGATAACATCAATTTTCATAAGATATTCCTATAGGACAGCTCTTCAAATTCACACAAAATAAAAAACAAAAAATCACACAAAATTCATGTGCACGTGACCAGTAACCTATTAAATAGAAAAGGGGAAAAAATCTTATTATATGCATGTGTGGCATGATAGATTTGTAGGAATCCTTCTTAATTTCTTTCCTTAGTTAGCACCTAATGTATTGTATCTATACATTGTTTACCTACTCGATGTCAAGCATATCGAAGAGGAGGACATATATATGGTACCTAGCAAGGCCACAATTAAACATATTTGGAGGGAGGGAAATAAGTTTCTCAAACGCTAAGAACACATACATAGAGATTTAACAATCTTTCTTAAAAATTCTTTCTTTGTGATATAATAAGTTATGACTGCAGGACGAACATTTAGCTCATATCTGGTAGCCTATTTAGAAGAAAGCCCTCTACGACTATCTTTTGTAGCTAATGTTAGTTGCCTGTATAGAGTAAAATATTTGATATAACATTTGGTCTTTTGGCAGGTGTCATTTTCTGATCTTCACAAGGATATTGTCAATGTTCTGGATTTCATGGAGATGGAGAGGTTAAAGCCTGAGGAAAATCAAAAAGGTCTTGACGTGGATCAAGTTGAAAAGCTGAAATTGGAGCTGGCATTTATTTGTACATATCTCCAGCTTTCTTGTTCCGATTTGGAGCAGTTTAAAGATATTATGACTGCCAAAAGACAAGAGGTTGAAAATCTGCTTCAATCAATTGTGGATGATGTTGACAACAACATCGGGCGTAAATACAACATGCATCATGTCATTTCTAGCCTCACCAACAATATGGATGGCTGTATCAGCTCACATCATTGTTCTAAATCAAGTGCCACCATGGCCAAGGATCAGTTAAACTTCCTCCTCCCGAATCTCCATCATCTATTGAAGTATCGTGCTGAACATATTTATCCGTTAGTGACTGAATATGAGATTCTTCAGAATGTATGTCGCAACATAAGAGATTTTCATGGGTTGATAGTGAATGGTTGTGTTGAAAGATGAGATTGTTGAATATGTCTTGCCTCAGATACAACATATGGCTGAGAGAACAGGACATTTCCTTTGGAATGATCAAATTGATGGAAATTCTCATCTCTTCAAGCTAGCTCATCTATTTTTGAAGATTATTCCAATTGAACTGGAGGTGATGCACATATGTCTTACAAATTTGAAAGCTTCAACGTCAACGGAAGTTGAACATTTCGTTGAGCAGCTCTTGGAAACCTCTCCGGACATTCTTAGAGAATTCCTATTTCTTCTACAAGAGCACATGGTAAATGCTGTTATCCCTAGCCCTTCAGGGGCTCGAAACATTAATGTGATGATGGAGTTCCTATTGATTATTCTTACTGATATGCCCAAGGACTTTATTAAACATGACAAATCATTTGATCTTTTGGCACGTGTTGTAGCACTTACCAGGAAGGTTTCAACTGTTGTTCGCGACTTAGAAGAGAAATCAAGAAATAAAGAGAGTACCGATGAAACAAACCGTGCAACTCTAGACTTTCTAAAAAATATTGAACCCCTGAAGGGAGATCTCAAACATGCTTATTTGAAAGCTCCGGACTCATCTCAATGTTGCTTCCCCATGAGTGATGGACCGCTCTTCATGCATTTGCTACAGAGACACTTAAATGATTTGCTAGATTCCAATGCTTATTCAGTTGCTTTGATAAAGAAAGAAATTGGAGTGCTGAAAGAAGACCTAGAATACATAAGATCTTTCTTCATGAATGCTGAGCAGGTTTTATATAAAGATCTCTGGGAACGTGTTCTAGATGTGGCATATGAGGCCAAAGATGTCATTGAATCAATTATTGTAAGAGATAATGGTCTCTTACATCTTATTTTCTCACTTCCCAATGTCATAGACAAGAATAAGCTTATCAAAGAAGAGGTCTCCAATTTACATGAGAAGATTCCCAAGCCGAGGAGCCTTATTGTTGCAAACTCTCCCAACAAGCCAATTGAAAGAAAGTCACTGACAGCTGATAAAATAATTGTAGGTTTCGAGGAAGAGACCGACTGGATAATTAGGAAGCTCACCAGTCGACCGGCAGATCTAGATGTCATTTCGATCACTGGTATGCCGGGTTCGGGTAAAACTACTTTGGCGTACAAAGTATACAATCATGAATCAGTTTCTAGTCATTTCGACATTCGCGCATGGTGCACAGTTGACCAAGAATGTGACGAGAAGAAGGTGTTGGAGAAAATTTTTAATCAAGTCACTGGCTCGGATGAGATTTGTGATGTTGCTGATAAGCTGCGGAAACATCTGTTTGGAAAGAGGTACCTTATAGTCTTAGATGACATATGGGATACTGACTCATGGGATGAGTTAACAAGACCTTTTCCTGAAGGTGAGAAAGGAAGTAGAATTATTTTGACGACTCGAGAAAAGAAAGTGGCTTTGCATGGAAAACGCAACAGTGATCCTCTTAACCTTCGATTGCTAAGACCAGAAGAAAGTTGGGAATTATTAAAGAAAAGGGCATTTGGAAAAGATAGTTGCCCTGGTGAACTATTGGATGTTGGAAAAGAAATAGCCCAAGATTGTAAAGGGCTTCCTTTGGTGGTGGATCTGATTGCGGGAGTCATAGAAAGGAAGGAAAAGAAAAAAGCTGTGTGGGTTGAAGTTCAAAATAATTTGAGTTCCCTTATTTTCAACAATGAAGTGGAAGTGAAGAAGGTTATAGAATTAAGTTATGACCATTTACCAGATTTCTTAAAGCCGTGCTTGCTTTACCTTGCAAGTTGGCATAAGGACGCAGAATATCACGTGCGTCAGTTGCATATGTTATGGCGTGCCGAAGGACTTATGGAACAGACAAAGATGAAGAGTCTGGAAGAAGTGATGGAGGCTTATTTGAATAATTTAATTTCCAGTAGCTTGGTAATTTTTTTCAATGAGCTAGGTAAAGAGCCGTTTTGCCAACTTCATGATCTTGTGCATGACTTTTGTTTGATAAAAGCAAAAGAGGAAAAGTTGTTTGACCGGATCAGTTCAAGTGCTCCATCATCTTCTTCAGATTTGATGCCACGTAAATTGACCATTGATTATGATAAGAAGCTGTTTGGGATTGACAATTTTGTCCTGTTCAGTTCAAAAAAGAAAAGGCACTCTTGTAAACACCTCTATTCTTTGAACATAATAGGCGGCCGTCTTTCTGATATATGTCACCTAAGACACTTGAGGCTTCTTAGAGTGTTGGACCTTTATAGCTCTTTTATAAAGGTGAATGATTCTTTGCTGAATGAAATATGCATGTTGAATCATTTGAGGTGCTTAAGAGTTCAGACAGAAGTTAAATCTCTGCCTGCATCTTTTTCAAACCTCTGGAATCTGGAAACTCTGATTGTGGAAAATGAAGGACCACCCTTGGTACTACTACCGACAATTTGGAATCTTGTAAAGTTGCGAGTGTTGAACATAGATCCTAGTTCATTCTTTGATTTGGATACAGATGAACCAATACTGTTAGCAGAGGATTCAAAGTTAGAGAACTTGAGAATACTACACCATCCCAAGCTTTCCTATTCAAAAGAAACAGAGGATATTTTCAAAAGGTTTCCCAATCTTCAACGGCTAACATTTGCTCTCAAGGAATCATGGGATTGTTCAACAGAGCAATATTGGTTCCCAAAATTGGATTTCCTAATTGAACTAGATTACCTGGGGGTAAAATTTGAAAGTTCAAACAGAAATGACAGTGGGCCCTCTGTAGCAACAAATGGGCCGTGGGATTTTCACTTTCCTTCGAATTTGAAAAAACTATTGTTGTCGAAATTTCCTCTGACGTCCGATTCACTATCAACAATAGCGAGACTGCCCAACCTTGAAGAGCTGTTCCTTTGTGACACAATCATCCAGGGTGAAGAATGGAACATGGGGGAGGAAGACACCTTTGAGAAACTCAAATTTTTGTTGTTGAGCGAAGTGATTCTTGCTAAGTGGGAGGTTGGAGAGGAATCCTTTCCAATTCTTGAGAAATTAGAACTGTGGGAATGCCATAAGCTTGAGGAGATTCCGCCTAGTTTCGGGGATATTTGTTCATTGAAAATTATCAAACTTATAAAGAACCCTCAGCTTGAAGATTCTGCTCTGAAGATTAAGGAATATTTTGAAGATATGATGGGAGGGAACGAGCTTCAGGTCCTTGGCTCGTATAATATCCCGTTATTTAAGTAGATTTGAAACACCCTGTGAGAAAGGTTGGACTAATGAGGTTTCTTTTAATAAACTGAATCTCATTTTTGTATCTTCTAACTATGGTTTCTTTTCTGCAGGTGGCACTTTTAAGTCCATACTAAGTACAGGATTGATGAACTTTGATAACTTAATGAGGTCAATTTAAGCCGTCACCCAATGGTGGTTCCAATTCTAAGGTGACAAGCACATACTACTACACAGAAGGAGATTTCAAGCTCAAGGTAGAAGTAGTCTTGGAAATGTACAAAGCAATGAAAGCGGATGCATATGGTTTGTGTTCTGAGAAATACTATCTGGCCTTTGTTGTAAATGTTGTTTCCAAGTTTGTTACCTGTGCTGGTTTTGAAGTGTTGCCTTTTGAAAGAGTTGGTTTTTTGTCTTGTGATAGAAAATCCATGTGACAATTTTAGTTGGATGATTTCTATTACTTGGAGCCAAAGGATGATTTACTTGGAGCCAAAGAATGCATTGCTTGGAGCCAAAGGATGCATTGCTTGGAGCCAAAGATGGAGGAGAATTGAAATGCTTGTGTAAGCGCACTTGGAGCCAAGTCATTTTATGCCTATAAAATGAGAGGCAATTCTTCTTTTCATAATCTCAAAATCATACAATCCATAGTGAGTAGAGAGTTGAGAGAGGTCTCTTAAGTGTAATTGGGAAATCTCCCCTTCCTTTGTTAATAATATAAAGACAACTGTTCTCTGGTGGACGTAGGATCATTTTGATCCGAACCACGTTAAATCTTGTGTTCTTTCTTTTACGTTTCCGCTAACAATTGGTATCAGAGCGTTAGGATCTTTGAAGATCTAGGAGGAAGAACAAGCAAAGATGAGTTCCATGAAATTTAAAATCGATAGATTCGATGGACGCAAACAACTTCACTATCCGGAAGATCCGGATGATGGCGTTCTTGCGGAGGGAAGGTTCGATCCATGCTATTGACGGAAAGTATCAGATGGTACATCGGCTTTCCGAACGGAGAAGATTGAAGGAGATGCGTTGAGTGTGATCCTACTCGTCCCTCGCTTACCTAACGTGCTTTGTGAAGTGAGTCAATACTAGAAGAGACGACGGCCGGTTATGGGACAAGCTACAAGGGCTTTATCAGGACCTATCGGTGACAACAAGGATGTTGTTACAACGGCGTCTTCACACATTTAAGATGGGGTCAGGTACTTCGTTACAAGATCATTTAGACGCGTTCAATAAACTTGTCATGGACTTACAGATTGCAGGAATTAAAAAGGACGAGGAGACGCTTGCATGTGCTTTGCTATTTTCATTGACTTCAGGATATCGTGATATCGAGAATTCAATGATGTATAACAAGAACTATCAACCTTGAGCAAGTGCGGCAAGCACTTAACTACAGTGATGTGAGGAGGCATTTTAAAGGAGACGGAGATGATCGGGCAAGTGGGCTCTTTGTGAGAGGCCGGACTAGGCAACTTGAGGGGAAGGAGCAAATCAAAGCACGATCAAAGTCTCGGGTGAACAAGAAGAATGTAGATTGTTGGGGGCTGCGGCAGAAGGGGCACTTTGAACGAGATTGCCCGACGTCAAAGTCCGAGGAAAAGGCGAGTGCATCCAGCGGTTGAACGGGTACATAATTCGATAATGATTACGTGTTTACAACATCAATCAATAATGGAAGTTATGGAAACAAATGGGTGTTAGACTCGGCAGTACTTTCTGCGTATGACGTTCCGAAAAGGCGGTTTAGCGGTATGAAAAGTGGAGGAACTGTAGTAATGGGCAATAATGCAACTTGTGCAATAGTTGGCATTGGCTCAGTTCGGGTTCGCTGCCATGATGGAGCCGTGAGGACTATTACACAAGTCCGTCATGTTCCTGATCTGAAGAAGAATTTGATCTCCCTGGGTACTCTGGATGAACAAGGCTACTGATTACATGAGCGAAGGAGGAACTATGAAGGTGACTAAAGGTTCTTTAGTCATCTTTGAAAGATAGTTTGGAGGATGGCCTTTACACATTGGCAGGAAGCACCATTGTTGGCTCTGCAAATGCATCTACAGTGCAGTTATCTAATGATGACAAGGCAAGATTATGGCACATGAGATTGGGTCATATGAGCGCACGTGGACTAGAGATGTTGAGCAACCGTAACCTTTTGAAAGGTGAGAAGATCAGCACACTTGAATTTTGTGAGCACTGCGTTCTAGGGAAGCAGAAGAAGGTCAGCTTCAGCACTGGCAAGCACAAGACCGGAGGGGTGCTAGACTACATCCATTCAGATTTATGGGGTCCCTCTAAACTTCCATCGAAGGGCGGAAAGAGGTATCTTCTTACTTTTATTGATGATTTCTCACGAAAGGTTTGGGTGCGTTTTTTGAAGGCAAAAAGTGATGCTTTTGAAGCATTTAAAGAGTGGAAGATTTTGGTTGAAAATCAAATGGAGCGAAAAATCAAGTATCTTCGCACAGATAATGGCTTGGAGTTTTGCAGCGAAGAGTTTAATGATTTACTTGAAGGTTCGTAGGATCTCTCGAAGACATAAGGCCCCGTAGGCACACCCACGCGGCGAATAGAGTTGTCGAGAGAATAAACACGAGAACTCTTCTTGAAAAGGCTCGTTGTATGCTCTTACAAGCCAAAATGCCCAAAGTATTTTGGGCTGAAGCAGTTCACACTGCTGCTCATATTGTCAATCGATCTCCAGCATCGGCGATTGACTTTAAGACTCCGAATGAGGTATGGTCAGGTGAACCCTCTAACTATTCATACTTACGAGTATTTGGGTGTACGACTTATTATTATGTTAATGAAGGAAAGCTTGAACCAAGGGCTAAGAAGGCCATATTCGTAGGGTATGTGGATGGAGTAAAAGGGCACAAACTTTGGTGTTTGTATTTACTCAAATTTATAGTTAGTAGAGATGTCACCTTTGATGAATCCTCATGCTTGATCCCTGAAAAGTTTACGTGGAGTTTTCAGGAAACGAGAACAACGAGCAGGTGGAGCTTAGGTGGAGCTTACCAAGGAAAAGGATTAAGAGACTCAGGTTGACGATGAGTCAAAAGATGTAGATCTTGAAGAACTTGCTCTCTATGAACCATACACAATTGGGAAGGGAAGGGAGAAGAGGAAGATACGAAGACCGGAACGCCTTATAGATCAAGCAAACCTGATTGCATATGCGTTCATAGTTCCAAAAGAAGAGATTTAGGACTTGGAGCTCGTATGTTGAAGAAACTTCTTGCAAGGATGCTACACAATGGCGGTTAGCCATGACTGAAGAGATGGAGTCTCTTCACAAGAATCAGACATGGGTCTTAGTGAAAAGGAAAAAGGGGAAGAGAACAGTTGGATGCAAATGGGTCTACGAGAAGAAAGGGAATTCCAGAAGTGGAAGATGCTAGGTTCAAGGCGAGATTGGTTGCGAAGGATTTCGGTCGGAAGGAGAATTGACTTCTGATGAGATTTTCTCTCCGGTCGTGAAGCATAGCTCAATTCGCGTGCTACTAGCATTGGTTGCACAATTTGACTTGGAGCTTCACTGACTTGATGTCAAAGCGCTTTCTTACTGGGGTGATCTAAAAGAGACAATCTATATGGATCGACTGAAGAGTTTCTTATTTGAGAAAAAAGAAGATCATGTATGCCAAGTTTAAGAAGTCTTTGTATGGTTTGAAGCAATCCCTAAGATGGTACAAAAGGTTTGATGCATTCATGACTACACATGAATTATCAAGGAGTGCATTTGATAGTTGTGTGTATCACAAGAAGATGTCACAGTAACTCAATGATTTATTCTTGTTGTATGTTGATGATATGCTTATTCTTTACTAACAACATTACAAGAGATAAATGCTTTAAAGAAACTGTTAAGTAAGAATTTGACATGAAGGATTTGGGAGCTCGTATAGAAAATTCTTGGTATTGAGATTTCAAGAGAAGATGGTGTTGTACATCTTTCTCGGAAGAGGTATATCAAAAGGGTTCTCGAGAGATTCAATATGCATACGTGCAAGCCTGTAAGTACACCGTTAGCTCCTCATTTTAAACTTTCAGAGTTACAAATGCCTCGGTCCGAAGATGAGGTGGAGCATATTGTTATACCCCATTTGGACGGGCTAAATTAGGTACAACATATTGGAGATCCCTAAATTGCTTTGTTTTAAGGAGTCGCCACCTAATTAATTTAAGGTGAATTAGGGCACCTAATTAACTAAGGTAAAGCTAACTAAACCTCCGTTAATGATGCCTTAATCAGTGTGATTCTAGGTAAGGGTTCTAGATTATCCTAAAGGAAGGGGTTAGGCATCCTTTAGAATCCGTTAACTACGGTTCACAGAAGCCAGATTTAGGTTAACTAATTAAGATTAAATATAGTGCTTAAATTATACGAAAATAGCACAATTGTCGAGGTTATTAAGATTTTAAAGGAAATATAATAACACAGTCTAATTTTATAAATGCTGTTAAAACCCTGGATGAAAATAGCAATGTTATCTTCAAATAAGGATAATTTGCGTAAAAATGCTTTAGAGGATATTCTAAAATAAGACCTCAAATATTGCTAAGCCTTTAAAATATAATAACGCTATCTAAAGTGAAGACTTATAGAAAATATGATAATTTGCATAAAAGAAGATTTTAAAATACTATTTGAAGTAGAACTCATGAATGTTGCTAAGGTTTTGAAGAAAGAATATGACAGTGCCATTTAAGAAATGCTTGCAAATATTGTTGATGCTCAAATAGAAATACAATAATGTTATTTGAAATAAGATTTGTAGTAGATATAGCAAAAAAAAAAAAAGCAAACTTAGAGTATCATTGAAAATAAATTCAAAACGTAATGATTTGCATATAAGTAATAGGTTTTAGCAAATTCGAACTTTGACTGAAATGGTATTAATAAGATAGATGCAAACTAAATCTAACTTTGTTTTTATTTTTATTTTTATAAGGACGTGAATTTCTTTCTCTTTATTTAACTGTGCTTGGCTAAAAATATGCATAATTTGAATAAACCTTAAGAATGTTTGCAAAATATTCTTTAATTTCCTATTTGCGTGTTAGTGGCGTTTTAAAATTTTCAAGATAATAAGAATAAAGTACGACTCCTTTAACTCTAAAAGAGGAATTTATGCTATTGAAAATCAATTATTCTAAAAGTAAATATTATAGATACTATAAATAACTTTAAGAAGAAGGAGATGAAACCTACGGAACTAATTATTAATTTTTCTTAAATAACTCCCATTATCAAAACTAAAGCCCCTCTAAATTCTCCTATGGTTCATCTAAACTAAGAGACAAAATAGAATAAAATGTTAGTCAAAACAACACAAATTGAATGCAACAAAGTAAAATAGAGGCACAAGCAATGTAATAAATGGGCTCAGCCCATTTTAGGGACTGCACGATCAGATTATTGTTGGGCTTAGCCCAGAAATCCGAAATCAAGTGAGTTGGCCCATTTAGGCCAACTGTTGCGGATCTGCTGCTGCTGTTGGGCTTCGCCCCAACTAATTGTCAATTTTGTTTTGCTGCGGACTAGGCTGAAGACGAGAAGGTTGCATTGGGCTTTTAGCCCAACACCGAATGCGAAAGACGAACGAGTCCCTCGGACTCATATGCGATGGTCATGCAAAAGAAAGATGAGGAAGAGGATTAGCATATGTATAAGTATTTGTATTGAGGCATAAACAATTGACATCTAATTTAAACGTACACACAAGTTGAGCAAATAAATCACTAATTGACAGCGCGGTATTTAAGAAGAAAACAGAATTAAGACTTAAAGAATAACAGAATGAGAAGTCGAAAATCTACATGGGTTACTTATAAAATTCGGCCCATTTAGCATCTATTCAAATCAGCGAGATTTTCACCAATGCGTAGCAATCGGCTCCTAATTTCAGGAAAAATAACAAGCAGTGGCAAAACAGCCACAGACATCAGTAGCAAAATTGCAGCCTAAAATTATCAACCAGTCAACTGTAAGTAGTCATGAAAAAATGCTTTGAACCTCGGTCACCAGCAGTTATCAAATATAGAGTCTACTGATTTTAAACTAACAGCTAATCCATTAAGAACACTTTAAGAGTGATCGACATGCTTGCCAGCAAACAACATCAACAAATGACAGAACAAGGAAGCAACAAATTTATCCCAAGATGTGACACCCACGCGGAACTCTTAAAAATCAAAGTGCTGCAGTTCCTAAGATACCCAGCTACAGGCAAAACAAAAATCCTGGACATCTGGCATGCATAATACACTTAGGGAAACGTGTATATGGGACAACCGAACTTTATTCAGCTCTAATATTTGTGATATTTGATCAACTGATGACCGGATTAGAATTTTGTGACACACAGAAGAAAGGGAGCTGAAACTGAACATAAAATACATATTCAGGCTTCACACCGAGACTAATTCTAGAAGACGAAGGCAGATGATGCACAACACAACACCAAAAAAAAATCTATATGGTTTGAGTTCACTTGCTACTCAAATGTAATCATCAACTAACCATTTCAAAGCAGCTGAACATAGGAGTTACAAACACAGATTTCAGAGAAAATTATACTTCAACCAAAAATTTCCTTCTCACTAATTCTTTTCCATATTCTAGCAAAACCCGCAACTTAGAATGGGCAAATTTCATTTTTTATTACCACAGCCTGTTTGGACACCAACAAATTCATTTCTACCTCCCCCACCTTTGGTCCAGTGATAAGAATTGGAATGCTAGAGGTGTATATATAGTGAGCCTCTACTTGACCTCAAAATTAGCGAGATTAACCTCTAGGATTTGGTTAGGGTATAATTCATACAAACGAGATTTTTCCATGCTTAACATCAACACAACCAACAACTCATTAAATGAAACTGGTTTCATACTGATTTTTAGCTAAAGCCCTGAATGAAACTTTCTCGAATCCCACCCGAACGTGATAACAGAGGCAAGGATAAGAAACTTCAGAACTTTATCTTCCTTTTAGAAGCTACTTAACCAAGCATATATTTGAAAATATCATTTAGGCAGTTAGGAAACCTTTTTGCTAACTAGAAACTTAATTTGCCATAATGAAAGGACTAATATTCGAAGTAACCAACAAACTAAATGGA
>NC_081344.1:70751662-70928392 GCF_029784015.1 Lycium ferocissimum
GACTTTCTTATTATAGAAAATAGTTTAGAGACTGTGGTGTAAAAACTTAAAAAACAAAAGATCATCCCTAAAACCACACGGGTAAGATAGATAACAACAGTAATCCAAATACTGGAAAGCAAACAGGTTTATTTTTGGAACTATTAAAATTGTTAAATTCTTAAAATTGACTGAGATTCTCGGATTAGTGATATCACATCCTTAAATAGAGAAAATGCATCGGAGAGAAAAAGAAAATCGGTGGATCAACTAATCAACTTAGCAATACGGATCTGCGAATTCATGACATTATAAAAATTGGGTCATTTTTGATGTATCAATGCAAATTCAATGTATCACTTATTCCCCAATCAAATCCTCCCTTTAACTTTAAAATCTTCCTTTTCTCGTATCTTTTTCTTTAGCCCCAGCTGTTAAGTGGATGTCTTCTTTTAGTGTCGAAACTCTTTTTCATCGTGTTAAATATTCCATTGATCAACGTTTTATTCCAAATCCTTTACTTTTTTGTTATGCTTTATAAGATAAGAAAATTTCAAAAGATTAAATTTGGACATTTAGCTACCTTAATTTTCTGTTTACGAGCATCTTCATTAGTCCAAGTTGAAATAATGAACAGATAATAAGGAGGCGGATTTAGCACGCACTGCTCTTCGGCGGACTAACAGAGCTAGTAGTAGCTTAAGTGCTGCATGCAGTTTTCATACTGTTTAACTTCTACCCACGGAATCATGGGACTATACTCAAACATCTCTATAGTTTGGGTCGATTTTACTCTTGGAAGTACTCCCCACAGCTTGGGCTCACCCTCGAACTTCTTTACGGGCCACGAGATTATTTGTGTCACTTCTACTAATTATAAAGTGTACAAATTAATTACCCTCAGTATTAATAATATATAGAGACGTTTTCATAGAACCTGATCCTTCTGTTATTATACCAATACCAACCTTGTGGAAGGAAATCCACGTATGAATATTATTACAATGACAAAAGACACTTCACTTAGCCAAGTAGTACTTTACTTTTTATTAATTATAAGTGAAAAGTACAGAAGAAAGAAAAAAGAATCATATTCAGGCTATGAATGAAACAATTCTAAGTAGTAGCTTTGACTAAAAAGGATCGGAAGACCATTTCTCTACCACAATAATGTGTATACGTCTCATTTTACATGACACTATATCTTTATTATTTGGCTATAGAAAGAATGACATACAGTTTCAGTTTAAGTTTTCTATTTTATTCTTGATGCCATGTTTTCTAATTAATCATAAAATTCTCACGATAAACATTAAGATCACAAATATTAAAAATATTTGTTTAAACTCTGGATCCAATTAAAGCGTCATATGAATTGATCGAAAGTAGAAAGTAGTTCCATCTTTAGTAGTATTTGATTAGCCGCCAGGCCCACCATCATAGCAGTCTGTTTGAAGAATAATAAGAGTATCTATTTTTGTTGGACTTTAGTAAGCATGGTGGTGTTGCCTCTTTAATCTGACGTAATCTTGGTTGACTCTATCCGTGCTGGCCGGCTCAGTAGCAAGTCTTGTGACTGAAGGATCATCTTTTTTGGTGATCGAATTAAGAATCTTTGAATTCGAACATGCATTAATTTTTAAATTGGTCTGTTGAGGATAAGGAAGCAGTGTCCATCATAGTACCCGATAGATTTGCATACCATTATGGAAAATGATCCTAAATAGCAATCTATAGGGTTATTTAAAATTAGATTTTGTCTTGCGCATTTACGAATGAGAATGAATCACAATATATATTATGCTTAATTTCTCAAATCCAAAAGTCCTGTGCTGAACTGACCACTTCATGTTTGTAGCTTTTTCTGTAGCATTATGGTGTATGCAAATAAAGTCCCACATTAATAGCTGAAAAGAAAAAAGAAACTACATGTATATAAGATGTAGAGATACTCTTAACATGTTACAAATTAGGTCTAGAACGGACAATTTCACACAGATGTTGTACTACATCACTGTACCCTAGCAACTGGTCTTATCTAGCAATTTTTTTTTCATATAATAAAACTAAGCTATTACAAACGTATTAATAGACACATAATCATAATCAATGGTACTGATAACCAGGGGCAGATCCACCCTTTAGGGTGGGGTGGCATGGCACCCCCTAGATTGATAAATTTTTAATATACCTACGTTGCAATTTACTTAAACTAGGTTAAATATTTGATCATGCCACCCCCAGTCGTAAATTAGACAAAGGTGACATGGCTGGTCTACACAAGTTTGAATCTATCTTGAACATTTCCAACTCCCGTTCTTCTTGTGCTTTTTAGTTCTTTTGTAATTCTCTTTTCAGCTCTCCCAATTTTCTATTTATCTTTTTATTATTTATATTGTCTTTCCGTTGTTCTATTATTTTATCTGTGATCTCTGGCGAGAACACACAAATATAAACTTCAAAATTTCTTAAATTAAGCATTTTTCTTAATCTCAAATCTGTGAGTATTCAAATCGAAAAACTTGGGTCTAAATGGGAAATTTGGATTGAGATCAAAATTCAATTTATTTTTATTTTTTATAATTTCTTTTGTTTATTACTCCCTCCGTCCATGTTTAGTTGTCTATATTTGACTTGTGACACTCTTAATAAGCAACAGATAAAATGAAAAAATGAATTGGAGTACTTAATAATAAGGGTAAAATAGGTATAAAATGGTAGATTATGTCTTGGTTTTTCAAACTATACAACTTACAAGTAAAAGTGGACATTTATGTTTAGTATAGTGGACAAATAAAAATGGACAGAGGGAGTGTATTATAACAAATTGTGTTATTCTATAATTGTTAAATTCAATTTAAATCACTTTACTACTTAAATTGTGATGGAAATTTCACAAGCATTGCTTAGAAAAAACATGAAATTTATGATTTATTTTGAGAACTTGTAGTTTATCTAATTCTACATTTACTTATGGGGTGTAATTACCTATTGAAGGGTTTTTCAATTATTTTTCTTATTTTGATCGGTGTAATTCCCTTATTGAAGATGTTATTTTACTTGTGCAAGTTCATTTTTTAATATACATAAAAGATGCAAGTCCCTTGGTGAAAGTGTTGATTTTACCGTATTGTTAATGTGTGTAATTCCTTGTTTAAGATGTTATTATGTTCGTTTCTTAATTTTTGAGATGTAATTTTCATATTTGCAAATAATTTTTTTTTTATTAAGTTGACCCAAATAAACTAAAAAGAGGTAAACCCGACCTACAACGTTCCTAACAAGATGTACATTGAAGAAAATTATGATACCCGGCACCTTAAATCACGATCCGCCACTGCTGATAACACTAAAGGTTCTCCAAGACAAGCAAATTTATTACACAGAGGTATTGCTATTAGCTTCCTAGATACTACGCTTTCATATAGTTCATACTTCACCTATTGGACATTTAAAATTATGAGTACTATATTTGGTATTCATATTCTTAATAACAGGGAATCTGAGGAGCTTCCCGTCAATATGGACTGATGGAAAAGACCTCCAATTCTCTGCTTAAAAAAAAAAGGGTTGATAGGGTATTTATGTAATTTTTAAGAATTAGAGCAGTATGGGGTGAAATGGTGGGAAGCAGCTCCAATACTGGATCCGTCCAGTTTGTCCAGTACCTGGCAAATTGATTACACCTGTCCGGTTAGAGATCTAAGGGTCACTATTAGTTTAATTAATTAAACCCCTAAACCATGGTTAAATCCAGTTGGCATTCTAGGTGATTACCACCCTCCGAAAGTATAGTTGGAGCATTTTCTTTTGATTGGAAAAGATTTTCATTCTGTGAATATAATCGTCTGGGTCCAATCCAAAAAAATTATACTCAATTACTTTTCTGATGTTCATTGTTGGCAGTAATAAAATGAAGTTTACACTCATTTCATTGTTATGAAAAACTTGTTCATCAGCTATTTCAATGTCTCAATTTATGTGACACAATCTTTCAACACTCAAAATTTTCAATTTTGACCATGAATTTAGATATAATTTTTTTTAATTCCTTTTGAAATAAAATTACATTCTACTTGACAATTATTTAAAAAAATACTATAAGTCATAATAATTAACAATTTAAAACTATTTAGTCAAAAAAATAAAATTTGTTTAATGCTCACAATCCAAAAAAGTGCCACGTAAATTGAAATGGAGAAAGTAATTTTTCATAACCATGAAGTGAGTGTAAACTTCGTTTTATTACTGCCAACAAAGAACATCAGAGAAGTAATTGAGCATAAATTTTTTGGATGGGCCCAGACCATTATATTCATGGAATGAAAATCTTTTCCAATCAAAAGAAAATGCTCCAACTATACTTTCGGAGGGCAGTAATCCAACTGGATTTAACCATGGTTTAGGGGTTTAATTAATTAAACTAATAGTGATCTAACCGGACAGGTGTAATACAATTAGCCAGGTACTGGACAACCTGGACGGATCCAGTACTAGAGAGGAGCTTCTTCCGTAGTACGCAATCTGAGCCCACTTGAGTTGCACCACAGAATTGCATGTGTGGGGTCCATATTTTACACTACGTATAGGCGATTTAAGTGACTTAAGTTATGTATACAAGTTAAATTCAATAACTTCAATTTTAAAAATTTTATTTCCTAAGGCACATATTATTCATGTGACCGTTTTTTAATTCTTCCAAGTCATCTCTTTATGCTCACGTCTACTACTAGTAGTAGCACTAACGAACGTACACATTCAACATAGCATGACACTCCAGTCTTTTTATGCAACCTTATCTCCAAACTTTTGAATTTGCAACCCTCCTCCACCCCCCCCCCCCGCCCCGCAAGGCAACAAATCAATTAAAAGAAAAAGAAGAGATTTTATTTTTATTTTTATAAAAAGGACTAGCTTTCCCTGGCCAACTCTTGAGTTATATATAGTCCCCTTGTGTACAGCTAAATATTGGAACATCCATAACAGTTTTAAACAATGGAAATATCAGTGGAGATGAGGAAAGGACCATGGAGTTCGGATGAAGACTCTAAACTCATCCACTACATCTCCCTACTTGGACGGGGACGCTGGAATTCTCTCGCTCACTTTGCCGGTATATCTCTACTTAATACTTTCAACTTTCTTTCTTTATCTCATCCACAAGCTTATGTTGATACAAATAATACATTTAATTACTTAACTGCACTATATAATCTCAACACGCCTCCTTATGGTTAGCCTATACGCCTTTTCTTTTTTAATGAGTCATACATGTGGTCCTTTTTTAATATCGCTTTATGGATGGCGATGAAAATGAACCCAAAACTACCTCTGCAAGCTCAACCATATACAGTGTGTGTGATCAGAGGCGAATCTAGAATTTCTGGAACATGGATCCACCACAAAAAAAATAAAAAATAAAATAAAAAGAATGAAAAATTGTATTAAGTGAAGTTTAATCCCTAGACCTCTAGGTATATAACTCAACCTTTAACCAAGTGGATCATTTAAATTTTTTGTGGCATTTTAAATAGATAGTATTATACTAATTTTAGAAAATATATATATAAAATTAAAAAAATTAAAGTAGTTAAAAAGAGCATATGTTGTAATTACTTAACTATAGTAGTATTATATTTCAACACGTACAACTATTCATGCGCCGTTAATAATCACTAGGCCAAGTGAATGAAAATCAAATATTAGGTGTAATGAATTTTCCTAAATAGTTACTAGCTAGTATAAACCGTAAAGAATGGATCATGGATCTAACTCGACACTAAAAGCTAACCATGAGGAGAGGATTGTCCAAGTCCATATAAGTAGATCAAGTCCCCCATCTCTTGCCGAGAACTCAACACCACCCGTGCGCATTTCCTATATATTGCATGCAAATGCTTATACTTACGTATAAAAGAGATACTATATGAGTACGAATCGTCATTTATTTTCCTTTAGTAGTATACAATACGTATTAACTATTTATACAGGGTTGAAGCGTACAGGTAAGAGCTGCAGGTTGAGATGGTTGAATTATTTGCGACCTAATTTACGACGAGGAAAACTTACTCCTCAAGAGCAGCTTCTTATTTTACTGCTTCATTTTCGCTTTGGAAATCGGTGAGCATTTATCCATGCATCCTTCCTCCTTCTTCTCTTTGCCTTTTGTTATTATTCTCTCGAATTATTGGTGAGTATATCAGCTTAACATTTACTTATTTTATAAATAGATGGGCAAAGATTGCAGAGAACTTGCCAGGAAGAAGTGATAACGATGTTAAGAATTACTGGAGAACTAAAGTACAAAAGCATGCAAAAAAGCTGCATTGCGACGTCAATAGCCAGCAATTTCGAGACTTCCTTCTATATCAATGGCTGCCCTATCTGGCTGAACAAATACGTGCCCCATCATCGTCGTCTTCTTCTTCTTCTTCTTCTTCTTCTTCTTCTACTTCTCACATGAATAACGCTGAAATCATGATGCATAATACTCCTAATTTTGTTCAAACTGGGATTAATGGATCCACTGACATGACATGTCCAAACATTCATGTCTCATCGACGGATTCCTTCGAAGCAGAAGTTACAGTACCGCTGATAGATGATGGTAATATTTGGAACAGCTTGTCTAGCTTTGAAGATGGTTTTTCTGATTTTTCAAGCCAAGAAATGGCGGTTTATGAGGATCAGTACTGTAACAATTGGACAAGCGCAACATTAGAAATATTTCCAGATGAAACGCCATGTTTGGATGCTATGGACCTTTGGCTCTTTCCTTAATTAGAGGTGTAAAGCGTAATGTAAAACTTAAAATACTACTATTACTACTTACTTTAGTGACAGCTGGCCGCTAACGCAATGTTTGCTCTTTCACCTACGTGTGTATCTCTCTCTATCATATATGCACCAGGACGTCAACTTTTTTCCATGCATGTTGTACTCCGTATATAATTAATAGAGCCCGAAACTTAAATGATTCAAAAACTAAGCAAGTGAATCAACGTACCCAGTAAATAAAAAAGTTGCAATACTACTCTTTGCGCAGGAAATTCCTGCGCAAAAGGACTTAACAGTTAAAAGGTGTTGTTAAGTCCTTTTGCTCAGGAAATTCCTGCGCAATGGGGGTTAATATAAACCCTAACACTTCACCATTTTTAAGTCACTCTTCACCTCCTTCATTTTCACTCTTTTATTATACTTTAGCCCCCCCGAAAATCATGTCTCAAAGATCCAAAATGTCAAACTTTGCTATAAAATCCAATGTTTGTGAATGCGGTTATTATTGTAAGCCAAGAACATCAAAGACCCAAGATAATCCGGGTCGTCATTTTTGGTGTTGTAAAGTGCCCGAAGTAAGTGTTTTTACAAGTTTTTAGGGTTAGAATTTTTTTTTTCACATTATCTACATATTTTACTTTCAAAAATTGATTTTTCTTGTAATGTTTATATGATATGAATAGTTGCAAACATTTTCGATGGGAAGATAGCATTCCCGTGGATAAAACGGTGGCAGCAAAGTTTAAAAAGTCTTATGTTGATAGAGATACTGCGACCTTACATATCACTAGAGATATCGTGAAGTTTGACTTGTAGTTTAAGCTTATGGAAACTCAAGAAAAAATTGATCTTTTGGAGGTCTTGCTAAAAGAATAAAAAAAAAATAAAAAAATTCAAGGCTAACCTTAGATATACTCAACACGAGAAAAATGCTTTGAAAGAAAAACTGAAATTTTGGAAGATTATTTGTGTTATCTTGTTGTCGTTGTTTATTATTTCTATGTATTTTGTTTATTAAGTTTGTTATTTCTATGTATTTTTTTTTGTTATTTTTATGTATTGAGTTTTACTAGTTGTACATTTTCATGTATTATGTAAGAGGCACCTTTTATGTACTAATTTATTTGTGTTTTCTTTAAAATTGTGAATTATTGGACTTTTTATGTAATATTAACTCTAAGAAGCTTATATAAATTAATAATAGACTATAATAATCAAAGCAAATTAAAAACATATAATAATCAAAGCAAATTAAAAACATACTAATTTTCTTCAAATTGATGACTTCATCATAAATTAAAAATACAAACTAAATCATCAGTCTGGAACTTAAATGACCCAAAAACTAAGCAAGTGAACCAAAATAACCCCTAACTATCATCAGAATAGAAGTCTTCAATATCATCCTCAGAACAATATTTTGGGTTTCTTAAGACATACTCCCTCCATTTCAATTTATGTCAACCCATTTGACTAGGCACGACATTTAAGAAAGAGTAAAGACTTTTGAAATTTGTGGTTCAAAATAAGTCTTCAATATTTGTGTGGCTGTAAATCATTTCATAAAGTGAATTTGTTTTCAAATTAGGAAAGAAGTCATTCATTTTGGCACGGACTAAAAAGGAAATATATTCACATAAATTGAAACAAAGGGAGTATCTTCTTTCTGTGCATGTTAGTTCTCTACCCGTTGATGATGATTGTTCTTCAGCCAACTTTAGCATGTAAAATCTACAATGTCTTGCTAGCATTCTGTTATTTTCTTTTCTAATCCTTTGTACGGCAACCTCACAATAATGTGGTTCAGTTCGAGGCATGGTCGTTGAGAACCTTGTTGGGATTTGAGCGTTGAGATTTTTCAAGTCACGAAAAAGACATCCTGATTCGGCATGCTGATATGCCCATTCTCAGCATAACCATCAATAATATTCTCGTGGATCTGAATGTTTCACATTGCAAAAATCATTATTACGATCTATAAGAATGTGGGATTTCAAATCGTCTATCTTGAATTCATTGTTATCAAGATAACTCGATTCACCGGAATAACTGCTATGATTTGAGCTTTCATCGCACTGCTATTCGAATCATTTGGAAGGAATACCGACCAATCTACATTTCTACCACTTGACATTGAATATGTTGTAGTTTAATAACATATGAAAGACTACTTATATAGTTGCAAACCCTCAAGTACCCTTGGGGTTGCCATTATTGTTGACACCCAATTTTGTCCCTCCTTTATTCCAATTTATTTCCTTGGGCTTTTAAATTAATTAAATCTAAATATTTTATTTTCGCTACTATTTTTACTGCTATTAATATCATTACTTTTATCTTCATTATTCTCTATCAACATTACTTTCGTTACTTTATCACAAATTTTAAATGATTCGTCATCGCTTCACTTTTAAGATTTGTACTCGTTAAATTAATTTTACTCCATACTAGTTATTAATCGTCTTCACCTAGTATGTATTGTACTAGTTATTAAATTAAAAGCCCAAAAAAATAATAAATAAAGGAAGAGAGACCAATATTTTTCAGCCAAATTAATGGCCCAAAATACAAACACAATTCCACCAGTCCATATTTGATTATTTTCGGACCAGTCCCTACAACTAGCCCATTATCTGAAATATCATGACCAGCCCACAACAATTTGTAGCCCACACCCGATCAGCCCATACCCGGCTTCAGCCCAATAACGTTATATCCGTTCAGCCCCTTTTCATTTCCTAGAACAAAATAAACCACAGAAAACCTAATACGCAGCCCAGCCCCTTTTCTCGTCTTCTCCCTCACTGCTTTCCTCTTCCAAACAAGAGATGAATCACCTTTCAACAATGGCAGGACTTTGCCGTGCCATTTTCGTGCAACACGTCCCATTCCCTTGTCATCTTCTTCACCCTCCGCACAGCTTTCTCTATCGCCTTTTCCTCTTTCAAGCAAAATCAGCTTTTACAGCCATGGCAGAGGCTTGACCATCCCATTTCCGTGCAAGTCTCGAATACAGTCAACACAAGACGACGAAGATTTCTTTTCCTTTATCTGAAAAGCTGTGGATGCAAAGCAGAGGGTTTCAGATTCAACGGATCATTTTTTTTGGGATTCGTTTTCGAAATTCAACTCAAAATCCCGCCTAAAAAACGAGGGAAAAACCCTAGTTTTGGTCTACTATAAAAAGGACCTTAAGCCATAGCCGAGAGGGAGTTTTTTTTTTCGGCTGGGTCATCAAGCTTTAGTTTTTGGGTCTTAATTTTCTTTTAAATCAGAAAAATGCTTCTGTGAAATATAAGATTTTGAATCCGAAAATTATCATCAATATAGATTCATTCTAAAAGACAGCCACATATTACTCCACTTTCATTTTTGGTTTGAAACTCTAGTTACTTTAATCGGGTTCGGGTTCGGGTTCATTCGGGTTCAAGCGTAGATTCGAGGCTTTGACGTCCCACTTCACTGCACCTAAGAAAGGTAAACTTATTTCCTTTGTTTTATTTTTGTAGTTTTTTTTTCATTTTTTCTGTATGCATATGTGTTCATGCTTATGTATCTGCTATCTTGTGTAGTTAAGTCTCCTGTTTAGTTACTTGTGTGTTAGTCCTTAATTGGTTAGATATGTTTACTTAATCTTGCTTAGTATCCATGTTAGACAGTCTATAAGTTCATACTTAGGTATTATGATTCGAGTGTTGATATTGTTTAGTTTTAGTCTATTTTGAGTCAATATGAGCTTAGATTAGATTTATCTTAACCCTCTGAAGCATGATAATACTTGTAGCTGTAGTTTAGATTAGCTATAATTAGATAATACGATCAGTTAGTCAATTCTAGTGACTTCTTAAGCATGATAAGTAGCTTAGCGCTGCTCAGTTTAATTTTAAGGAAATCTTGGTCTAATTTTAAGCTTAGGTTTGGTTTTGATAATTGATGAATGAGTATAGCATGTCTCTTTGATTAGCCTGTTAAGTCCAACCTCCCTTCTAGGCATAATGTGTTTTATCCAGCTTCTTCGTGCCCACCTGTTAAGAAAAAACAATGTGACTACTTGATAGAAAGGCTAGCTGTTAGTAACACGATAACTCAGATTGGTTTAAGAATGATAATATGGCATGTTTGGTCTTCATATAGGACAAATACTGAGGCTACTGTAGTTGATTAAATATGTCTATCTGATATTGTTGAGTGTAGTTTAATATATGCTTGTTCTGGTTTGATTTTTCTCCATCTGATGGCATACTTTATTGTGATAATTCAATATGTTAGTAAACTTTAGAATGGCATCCCACCTAGTCATTAGCCTGCTTATAGTTCTTTTAAATGTTGACACTGTCCAAGGCCATGTATTTATTGAAGCATCATTTACAACCTATTTGTTATCAGTCAAGTGCTATTAAGACCCTTGTGCCTCTGTTGATGCCTAAGCCTTTGCCTGATTTTCCTGATTAAGTCTACAATAGTCCCTGTATAAGCTTAGTTGTCATTGCATGCATATTTGTGAAAATACTTACCTATTGTGCCTTGTCTGAACCACATTTTATTTTCTTGACTTCTTTCACTATGTCTTTATGGTTTAACCTTTATGAGAACTTGACTTGTTATGATTTAAAACTTAAGAGGGGAATTTGATCTTAATCTGGCAATTGGCCATTTTTCCCAGACTGTTGTGTATGTGCATTTACAAAGGGCATACAAGTTCATATTTAGAAGTTTTTTTTAGTTTGTTCTTTGGGGTATTAAATCAATCTGTTGTTGCATGATGTACCTAGGATATATGTCACACATATTGGCTTATTTTTGTTGATATTCATGATGCGATACATTAGATATACTAGGTATACAATATTTGTATACACTTTGGTGTATATCAGGAGAGTATACTTTGTATATTACAAAGGGGATATCTAAGTGGCATCCTAGAAGTAATCATTGAGCCTGTTTTTGCCTTCCCTATTTCTGTGATGATATGGAATGTGGACTTGCCTATCTTCTCTTTCTTGCTTTGACACAAAATTTGGGTTAGCTCTGTTTCTGTCTGTTTATGTAATCTGAATTGGGCTGCACTTTGTTTGTTGTATTACCTGGTATCTGTTGTGTTTGTGAGTTCGATTTAGACAGCTCTGAAGCTCCTAGGCTGCCGCTGTTTGAGGTTGTCCGACTTCTCCGTTTCGAAACCATGGTTGATGTATTTTCGCTCAATTTGGAGACCATTGCGGTTACTTTGCTTAGCCTACTGCTGCTGCATATTTGGCTTTGGCATTTATTGTTTTGAGATTGTTCTAGAAGTAGTCTGTCGGTACTTCTTATATTTTGCTCAAAAAATTGAACAAACTGCTTATTAAATATGTTTCATTTTCTAATTCTTTTCTTTTCACTGTTTTTTGCATGACGTCTCGCATACGAGTCCAAGCGACTCGTCATCTCCTTCCGCACTTGGCGTCGGGCTAAAAGCCCAACAGGACCTCTTCCGTGTCAGCCCTCCTCTGTCCCGTTCTACCCGCTGCCCCAAAAAAAAAAGGGGGAAAACAAAATCTGGGCCGAAGCCCAATGAATAGTGACAGCCGCAGCAGCAATATAAAATTCACTGGGCCTAAGCCCAATGACGTGAACAGTTCGCAGCGGATGGGCCCTAATAAATGGGCCAGATCCATTTAACATTTTTCTCCCTCCCTTATTTTACTTCTTGTGTATTTTATTTGCTTGTATGACTAACATCCTATCTCATTCTTATTTAGATGAACCTTAGATAAATTGGTAGTTTTAATTTTAGTAATGGGTAGTTAATTTAAGGAAAATTAATAATTAATTCCATAGGTTTCACTCTTTTCATTTATGTCAAGACTAGTTATGGCGTTTAATATGTGTTTTACTCATTTAGGATGATTAATTTGCAAATAGTGTAATGATATGAGTTAATGGAATCATTTTTTATACTTTCAAATGCTACCAAATATACAAATACATATTCAAGAACTTTGCAAATAATTTCTTCAAGATTTATCAAATTATGCATATCTTTAAACTAACACAATTAAAGAGAAAGAAATTCACATCCTTATAAAACAAAGCTAGATTTAGTTTGCATCTATCCTATTAATACTATTTTAGTCAAACCTCAAGTTTGTTAAAATCCATTATTTATATACAAATCATTACGTTTTTCTAATTTACTTTCAATGGTATTTAAAGTTTCCTTTCTATGCAAATTACTATATCTACTACAAATCTTATTTCGAATAATATTATTGTATTTCCATTCGAGCATTAATAATATTTACAAGCATCTTTTAATAGCATCATTATATCCTTTCTTCAAAACTTTAACAATTTTTATAAGTCATATTTTAAAATAGCCGTTAAAGTTCTTCTTTTATACAAACTATTATAATTTTCTACAAGTCTTATTTTTAAACATTATTATCTTCCTATTTATAATTTTAGTAACATATACAAACTATCTTCCAAACACTTTAGATGTTATACTTATACTTAGCCTAATTAAATTTAAGTCCGGTCGGATTAACCATTATTAATGGAACTTAGAGGATGCCTAATACCTTCCCTCTAGGTTAGTTGAACCCGCACCTAGAATCTTTCGGTTTCGTAGACTTTAAAAACAAATCAACTTTAGATAATAACTTTAATTACCTTAGGTGCCCTAATTCACCATAAATAATTAGGTGGCGACTCCTAACTTTAAATAACCCCGGAATTACCGGGATGTTATAAACTATTTTGACCTTGGTTAAAATAGGGTATGACAATTATGACCCTATCTATCTATTTTATTATAAGAAAATATTAATAGGGTCACAGGGGATCATTTTCGCCGGATACCTCACTGTCCGAATCCCACTTGAATTTGAATTTGACGTAACCTTGTTGACCAAATTCTACCCCTATTTAAATTAAATATAGTGTATATTTTCACTGGAGATTTAACCATATTTTATTGTACTCTTCATTTTTAGTGCAAATACAGTGTATTTTTTATATTCGCTTGTATTTTTATATTTTTGAAGGAGAAAACTGTGTATTTGAATACACATACTACACGTGAAATAGCTACGAATGGTAATTAAGAAACAATAGTTACAATTGATTAGAAGCCTAGAATTTACTATTTGAGTTCAGCTCATTGATATTATATATCATCGGGTGAAATTGGTAGCTTGATACAAGAAACTGAAAATAGAATAACGACCTACTAACCTACTATAATAAGGTAATTATACTAATGGTATAAATTATTGCAATGTATATAACTTTTAAGTTCCAACTTCTTTAATACTAGCACATGTAGCTACATTTTAAGTTTGAGATCATTCAATCTCCAGCCTCCAAGCTTTTTAACACTTTCTCTCTCTAAAAAAGAACCTCTCCATACAAATTAGAAACGTTAGCCCCAACGGATACCTAACCCCACCAATTTGGCCACGCGCCGCCTCATGGAACCACCGGACGGCGCCGATCCGGCGCGTCTCGGTGTCTCCTCGACCTCTAACAACCCTCTGACCCTTCCACCAACTCAATTTCTGCTCTCCCCTCTTATTCTAATGCTATTTTAACGATCTCCTCTTCATCCACCACCCTTAAACGCCAAGGGAAAGAATCAGTGAAAGCCAAACAAATTGCACACAACGGTGTGCCTACTGTCATCTTCCAACATAACGAATACTATGGTTTAATGGCAATGGAATGTAAATTCACCTTGGTTGGTCGGTTCCTCAGAGCTAGACCTCAGATCGACCGACTGAGGTCAAGTTTCAAAGAACTCATTTCGATGAAAGGTACGGCCAAACTTGGTGTTTTTGATACTTACAACGTATTCATTGACTTCACCCACGAGGAAGATTTCAACACAGTATGGTATAGGAGAGTAATTGATATCGAGGGACAACAAATGTGGCTTCAGAAACGGTCACCGGACTTTAAACCGGAGGAAGATTTACCTATTGCTCCGGTATGGGTCCTTTTACCTGCTCTGCCATTTCATCTTCATTCTTGGCATTATCTTAAGCAAATTGTTAGTAACGTCGGAACCCCTTTGGAACGGGATATAGCTACAAAAAACAAAAATAAGCCGAGCATGGCCAAAATTCATGTCGAAATTGACCTACTCAAACCTCAACCAGATCAGGTATGGATTGGTATTGAGAAAGAAAACTCCCCTCTGAAGGGATTCTACCAGAAACTAAAGTACGAGGGCATCCCCAAATACTGTAGACATTGCAGGAAATTAGGACATATGATGGTTGATTGTCGCGTGTTGGAAAAGAAGAAGGCTGCCGAGGCTAAGAAAATTGAGAACGATAATGCTACGATTCAGATTCAAGAGGACAATCCTGAAGAGAATAGAAATGAGATTGATGTGCCAGAAAAGGTTGAGAACAAAAATGGGAACAAGAAGAATGACAAAGCTACCACCAATGCAACCCAAAATAGAAGAGATGGCACAAATAAGGTGGTAAAAAAAATATGATCAAGTTGGCGAGGGAGAGGAAAATGCTAAGTCTAGTAAGAAGGCCAACAACAAGAAAATGCCCAATAAAAAACCTAGTATGTTACTAAAGATCATTCAATCTACCAAGAGAAAGAAGAAAAGGAAGAAAGAAAAGAAAGCCAAAGAATCCAGTAACTCTACAGAGGAGCGGATGACTAACATGAACACCAATGTTTCGTCCCAGCCATCTGCCCCTAATATTGGTATAGAACCTCCTGATACTCAACAGGTTGATGAGGGGTTGAGTTTGAATCCTCAATACCAGCAACTTGAAGAAATAGCTCAGAGCAGTCCCGATAAAGTCGGTCAACTCGCCAAAAACAACGACAGCATCATTTTCCATAGCAATAACCAGCAAAATATGTAGCTTCATTTGTACAATCCGAATAAGGAAACTGTTAGTATTCCCCGTAGATTAGGGCCCTTCCAGGTATAAAATTGACTGTTGATCTAAATACTGGCCCCGATAATCTTTATGATAAGGAAGCAAACCAGGAACAAAAAGAAAATGGTGAAGCCAAGAAGCAGCAACATTCAGAGGACAAGGAAAACAACAATGTGCACCGACAGATAGAGGTCTCCTCCCCGAATAGAATCACGGTTATGATACCTGAGGACCAGCTTCAATCTGAAACAGTGGAGACCAACAGCAATGATTGATTCTCTCCAGCAAAGAACACCAAAAACAAAAACAAGAAAAACAACAAGAAGGACAAAGATAACACTTACTCCCGGAATAAGGGGAGAAACAAAAATTGATCACCCCCCAATGTTTTAATGATTAGTTCCATTTTTTGGAATATACAAGGGGTCAAGTCTAGGAAAGCTATTCACAGACTCAAAAAACTCATTCAAATGAACAAAGTGGATCTCACTGTTATCATAGAACCCTTTGTCAACATGAACAACATCACCAAATACATGAGATATCTAGGTTATCAACATAGTATGTCAAACACGAATGGGTAGATTTGGCTTTTTTGGACTGGAGACCATCATACTCTTGTGTTCGATAGCTCAGATCAGCAAATTACTATAAAAAGCACTATAGTCCTTCTAATTGTGACATTTTCATTACTGCTGTTTATGCCAAATGCAACTCAATGGAGAGAAAAGTTTTATGGGCTGATCTTATTAACGTACATCAGGTAGTTCATGGGCCTTGGTGCATTGGAGGCGACTTCAATGTCATTTTAGATCCAGATGAGAAACTTGGCGGTAAACCTTATAGAATGAGGAATAGTTTTGATTTTAGTACTTGTATGGATGCGTGTGAGATGTCCGATTTGGGTTTTGTGGGTCCTAAGTTCACTTGGTGTAATAATAGGAAACCAAGGAAGAGAATATGGAAAAGACTTAACAGGAACTTCATCAATGATAATTGGGCTCAAATTTTCCACAATTGTCAAGTGAAACACCTTGCGAGGACAGGTTTTGACCACAGACCTCTCCTCATTAAATGCCACAATGATAATCAAGAGGGTATCAAGTACTTCAAATTCTTGGATTTCTGGGAAAGTCAACCTTCATTTCTTCAGGTGGTTGAGCAATCTTGGAACACAAATGTGATCGGCAACCCAATGTGGAGGCTCCAATCAAAGCTCAAAACTCTCAGTAAAAATCTCAGTACTTGGTCCCGGGAGACTGTGGGGAATATTTTCGATCATGTCAAAATTTGGGAAGATAAGATGCTTATTCTGGAAGAGCAAGATATTAACAACAATAGTGAATTTACTAGAGAGGCTCTTAACAAAGGTCAAGCCGAGTATGTCAAATGGATGAACATGCAGGACACTTTGTTGAAACAGAAATCTCAAGTTGACTGGTTTGAAGAAGGAGACTGCAACACTAAGTACTTCCACAGTGTTATCAGAGACAGAAGAAGGAAGCTGCACTTACGTAATCAAAGACCACAATGATACTTAGATTCAAGGAGATGAGAAAATAGTTAATGCTGCTACTCATCACTTTGAACAATTATTCAATCAATCTCATTCATTTACTGATTTCAATATTGTTAATTATATTCCAAGAATTATCATTGATAATGATAACACTTTCCTTGCAAGAGTTCCAGACATTGATGAGATTAAAAATGCTATTTTTAGTATAAGTACTACCAGTGCTGCTGGTCCTGATGGATTTAATGGCACCTTCTATCATAAATGCTGGGATATAGTTGGAAACGATGTCAAGGACTTTGTTCAGAGTTTCTTTTTGGGAAAAAACTCACTAAATACTTCACCCATACTTGTCTTGTTCTTCTACCTAAAGTGAACCCTCCCTCCACATTCGCTGATCTCAGACCCATTAGCCTCACTAATTTTTCCTGCAAGATCATTTCTAAAATCTTGTCTATTAGGCTTAATCCTCTCTTGGACAAGCTTGTCTTTGAGAACCAAAGTGGTTTTGTCAAAGGTAGGTTAATCACTGAAAACGTGCTCTTGGCTCAGGAAATTGTTAATGGGATCACTAAATACAACAGGGGGTAATATGGTTATCAATTTAGATATGGCAAAAGCTTACAATAGGACGTCTTGGGATTTTCTATTGGCTGTCATGAAAAAGTTTGGTTTCTCTGATAATCTATTGGTTCTAGTTGGTAATCTTCTTGCTGGGGTCTGGTATTCTATTATCTTGAATGGAACCAGGAGTGGTTTTTTCACTTCTACTCAAGGTCTCAAACAAGGTGACCCTCTATCTCCATCTCTTTTTATTATTGGTGCTAAAGTGCTTTCTAGATCCCTTAATAGTCTTAACCGGAATGAACATTTCACTCCTTTCTCCATGGATACTACAAGCCCTATCATTAATCATCTTGCCTATGCCGATGATATCGTTATCTTTTATGGAGGTAACAACAAATCCATTAAACTCATCAAGCATCAAATCAAGAGATATGAGAATGCTTCTGGACAAAAAGTCAATAATAATAAAAGTTTTTTCATTGCTGCTCCTAATACTTCTGCTTACAAGATCAACAGAATGAGAAATGTCTTTGGGTATATGGATAAACCTTTCCCCTTTAATTATCTTGGCTTCCCTATTTATTATGGGAGGAAAAACATTCATATCTTTGATGGCATGTTATCCAAAATTGTGAAAAAGTTGAATGGTTGGCAGGGAAGTATGCTCTCTTATGGTGGTAAGATCATTCTTATTAAGCATGTGCTACAATCTCTTCCTGTGTACATCATGTTATGAATCCCCCCAAAGGAGTTTTAACTTTTATAAAAAAACATTTTGTAAACTTTCTTTGGGGTTCCTCAGAAGGTAAGAACAAATACCATTGATCGGCATGGGACAAGCTGTGTCTACCAAGAGATGAAGGCGGTATTGACATAAGGAAAATGGAAGACATCTCTAGCACTCACATTGTGAAAAGGTGGTGGAGATTCAGAACCCAACCGTCTCTCTGGGCCAATTTTCTCCAAAATAAATATTGCAAGAGGGCTCATTGTGTCATGAAAGTTGTTGTTTCTTCAGACTCACACACATGGAAGAGTCTTATAAAAATTAGATTGAAGAGTGAACCACATATAGTCTGGAATATCCAATCTGGAAATTCTATCTTTTGATGGGACAATTGGACAGTTAAAGGAGCTTTATCAAAAATCTTCCCTGGTTTAGGAAGATGAGCTAAGCTCCCTATTAACTTCTTCTTTGACAACAACAATTGGAATTTTAATAGATTACTAACTTGTTTACCTCTACAAGTTGTTCAATGTATTGCTCATATTAACATTAGAGATCAAAGTGAACCGGATTTCCCAGTCTGGCAGCTAACTGAGGATGGTGCCTTCACTAGCAAGAGTGCTTGGCAATCTTTAAGAACCACTGGACCGAAACTTCTTCTTTTTTAACAATCTTTGGCACAAAAGAATTTCTTCTAAAATATCCTTCCTAAATTGGAGGGTGTTTAAGAGAAAGGTTCCATTTGACGATACTATTGGAAAATTTGGTACTGATAGGAGATCTATGTGTGTTTGTTGCAGGATATCAACTTACGAGTCTATTCAACACTTCTTTGTCGAAAGCGAAACCGCTCATCAAATCTGGAGCTTCTTTGGCAACCCCTTGGGAATTCAACATATGGATCAACCTATCCCGGTAGTTTTTAAGAAATGGTGGGATTGTAAATACACTAATAATGCTCAAAAATTGATTCTGTAGATTACTCCACTGGTCATCTGCTGGGAACTATGGAGACAGAGGTGTTCATGCAAATGTGGTAACCAAAGGAAGATGTTCATGGAGAATATGCTGCATCAAGGAGTCTGGTCCGTCAAGTCAGCCTTAAGCAAGATTTATCCTCCTATCGAGGACATTGGTCACGGGCCAGCGATCTGCGATACAATTGAAAGATTAAGACCTACCAGAAGATGGTGGCAAGTCTCTTGGGTCAGGCCATGCTACGGCAAGTTGAAGATGAACACGGATGTTAGCTATATTGCGGATGATGGTAGAGCGGGAATTGGAGGCATACTAAGAGATTGGCAAGGAGACATGATTATGGCCTTCTCAATCACGGTACAGAGCAGCAGTAACAACAACGCAGAAGCTCTTGCAGAATTTGGAGTGAAATGGTGCTACCAACATGGCTACAAGGACTTCGTTCTCGAGCTTGACTCTATGGTGATTACAAAAATGATTGACGAGCGAACTTCTTCCAACATAAAGTTAAAACAGATCATTTACAAGTTGTTGAAGATCCAACAAGAGAGAAATTTCCAAGTGAAGCATTGCTTCAGAGAATGTAATCAAGTTGCGGACGAGTTTAGCAAAACTAGCCTCGGCTCGCCCAAAACTCGTACCGTACACTCTTACTCGTAAGCCGCCTAGACACTCTAAAGGCCCCTTCCAATTAGATAAGATGCAATTTCCTAGCATTAGATCTAAGTTTGACAAAGCTAACTTTTATGTTAGTTAGGTACTTAGTTTTCCGGTCAAGTTGGGCCTCTTGTTTGGCCTCTTCGGAGCTTTTGTGGTGACGTGATCACCAAATAATGTGTTGTAATGGAGGTTAGGCCTAGATCCCCTCCTTGTACCTTTTTGCTGCTAATACAACAGTGCCCAGAGGAAGACTGGGTAACTTACTTAAAAAAAAAAAAAAAGTAACAAACATAAAATAAAAGATTGTTTTAGTTTTTTGTTTGCACCAAATAGACTTTTGTTATTGTTGTTGCAGAATACAATATCATATGGCTATAAGTTGGCACCAAATAGCCTTTTGGACACTGCAAGAGTCAAACGAAGAAGTCATGTAATCACACAGGTGTTGGTGCAATGGGCCAATTTGTCAAGAGAGGAGGCGACATGGGAAGATTATTCATTTCTAAAGTCAGCTTCCTAACTTCGACCAGTGAACTGAAAGAGAACAAGGGTTTTGTCTGAAGAGGAATGAAATGTCACGATTGTAAATGTGACTTGGGCCAGTGAGAGAAATGGGTCGGGTTCTTTATTCCAATTCAGCTTAGTATGTATAGTTGGCCCCTTATCCTTAGGCCTTCTATTTCCTTGCATTGTTTTATTTCCTAAATGGCATTACGCCATTTGTCCCTAGAATAGTACAAGCCGTTATCCAGCGGTAGTAGTCAATTGCCTTTATATTCTCTCTGATTGTAATCATTGGGATCTATCTATGAAATTGAAATCACCTTCTCTTATTTTTTTTGTTCTGTAATTTACTTGTTTAGTAGCTTTAGTGCTACAGTTTTTATACTTTAACTTCCACCCACGGAATCACGGGACTATACTTAACCATCTATATAGTTTGGACCACTTTTAATCTTGGAAGTACTCCCCACAGCTTGGGCTCACCCTCGAACTTCTTCATTGTTTTTGCGCGGGCTGTGCTTCTTTTGGGGTGGTCTTTAATTTTTGTCCCTCAAATTGGTGATCTTTAATTTTTGACCTTCGTCTAATACCTCGAGATTCTGGGTTCGAATCCTAGCTCAGTAAAAAAAAAAAAATTCACAAAGTAGATGTTTGGATTCGCAAGGCAGAATTTTGCCTTCAAAACTCTGCCTTAAGGTAGAGTTTGCTAAGGCAGACTTTGCAAACTCGGCCTTAAAGTAGAGTTTTGCAGGCAAACTATGACCGATGGGGCAGAGTTTGTAGGCAATCTCTGCCTATTGATTTTTTTTTTTTTTTAATTTTCGCTTGAGCAGGGGTTCGAATCCGGAATCCTGAGATTTTAGGCGAAGAATAAAAGTTAAAATACTTTCATTTTGATGGACAAAAATTAAAGACCACCCCAAAATAAGGGCATTACTGCCAATTGCCCGAACTTCTTTACGGGCCACGAGAAGAAATTATTTGATTTGTGTCACTTCTACTAAGTATAAAGTGGACAAATTAATTAACCTCAGTGTTACTAATATATAGAGACGTTTTCATAGACCCTGATCCTTGTGTTATTATACCAAGCTTGTGGAAGGAAATCCACGTATGAATATTATTACAATGACAAAATGACACTTCACTTAGTCATATAGTACTCTACTTTTTATTAATTATAAGAGAAAAGTGCAGAGGAAGAAAAAAGAATCATATTCAGTCTATGAATGAAACAATTGTAAGTAATAGCTTTGACTAAAAAGGATCGAAAGACCATTCTCTACGACAATAATATGTCTACTTCTCATTTTACATGACACTATATCTTCATTATTTGGCTATAGAAAGAATGACATTGTTATATTCGAAAACAGTTTCAGCTTAAGTTTTCTATTTTATTATTGATGCCATGTTTTTCTAATTAATCATAAAATTCTCATGATATACATTAAGATCACAAATATTAAAAATATTTGTTTAAATTATGGATCCAATTAAAGCGTCATATGAATTGATCGAAAGTAGCAAGTAGTTCCATCTCTAGTAGTACTATTTGATTGCCGCCAGACCCACCATCATAGCAGTCTGTTTGAAAAATAATAAGAGTATCTATTTTTGTTCGAATTTAGAAAGCATGCTCTTGCCTCATTAATCTGACGTAATCTTGCTGGCAGGCTCAGTTAAGACTCTTGTGACTGAAGGATCGTATTTTTGGGTGAAATAAGAATCTTTGAATTCAAACATGCATTAATTAATTAATCTGTTGAGGATAAGGAAGCATTTCCATCATTGTACACGTACCATAGATTTGCATGCCATTATGAATGATCCTAGTTAGCAAGCTATAGAGTTATTCAAGTTGTTCTTGTTTTGTGTATCTACGAATGAGAAATGAATCACAATATATATGCTTAATTTCTGAAATATATGCTTAATTTCTGAAATCCAAAAGCGCTGCCGAGTGCTGATCACTTCATGTTTAACGGCGCCAAAAACTTGTTGCTCCCAAATGCACACGCAAGTATACGTGGTCGTACAAGTAATATATTTATTAAGTCCGGATATCGATCCCAGAGACTTAGATTCTCTTTGTTAAGCTAATTCAAATTCGGATGAAACTATTCAAGAAAGTGAAAATCAAGATGTTTATTGTACTAAACTAAAGCGAAAAGTAAACAATTTGTGATAGGTGTTTTTGTGACTGGGAATATCTTGACAAAGATTGTAAGAATTATCATATGAGAGAAAGATCTAGGGTCATGGCTTTCGACAATCCAGTTGATCTTCGGATAATTCCACCTATTTTATTTCCTGAGTTACTAGTTGACAGGTTAATTATACTTTATGATATTTTCTCGAACTACTCAGAAGCCTGTAGATGTTACTATAACGCCTATATCTCTATGGTCATCGGAGGTAACAAGAACGCATTTATTTCTCCGTATTCAACTAAGTAGGGCTAAAGGGTATATCTCTATCCTCAGTAGCGAAACGATTCAATCGAACAAACTCTATTTATTCTTATTACGTACGTGAATTCCCTTTCTCAAGTCTAATTCGCGCACCACAGATAGTGTCTAACTATTGGCCAGATAATCAAACAATTAAGATCAAGAATAAATAAGCAACCCAAAATATGGAAAATCAATAGATAATAGTTGTCATCAAACCAACTTTCAAGTCTTTCGCCACAACCCTAGATCAATTAAGAAGTTTAGCTACTCATGATTCGATCATAGACAAAAGAATTCATGAATAATCTAGGGTTGAAAAAGATGAAAAATAAAATAAACCTAGAGAGAGAAAATAGAACGGTGGCTTACAAGTCTTTGAATAATCCCAGCACACTGTTCTCAGCTAATAAAACGTCTATATATAGTCTAGGGTAAAAACAAAAAATAAGTAAACCTAATCCTAGTCGAACCGGGAAAGCTTGCGCAGAACCCCGCTTTCCTTCCGCATCGCGGAAGGATCGCGCAATGTACTGAGGCCTCCCGCTTTCCTTCCGCGATGCGGAAGGAAAGCCTGATGGTAATGCCTGGAGCTGGTTTTGTCCTTTTTCTTCACGCGATGCGGAAGAAAAGCGGACCCTTCAGTCGAATTATTTTCCTTTTAGTTCGTCCTTGTGGTCTTCGACTCATCACTGTCATACCCTATTTTAACCGGGGTCAAAATAGTTTACAACATCCGGGTAATTCCGGGGTTAATTAAAGTTAAGGAGTCGCCACCTAATTATTTAACGTGAATTATGGCACCTAAAATTCATTAAAGTTGTCACCTAAAGTTGATTTTATTAAAGTCTACGAAACCAAAAAGATCTAGGTAAGGGTTCAACTAATCTAGAGGGAAGGTATTAGGCATCCTATAAATTCCATTAATAATGGTTAATCCGACCGGACTTAGAGTTAATTAGGCTAAGTGTAGATATAACATTCTAATATGTTTAGAAAATAACTTATAAATATTGCTAAAGTTTTAAAGTAAAAATGTAATAATGTAATAATGTTATTAAAAATAAGATTCGTAGAAAATATAATAGTTTGTATAAAAGAAGAACTTTAACGGCTATTTTAAAATATGACTTATAAAGGTCGTTAAAGTTTTGAAGAAAGAATATAATGATGCTATTTAAATAATACTTATAAATATTGCTAAGATTTTGAATAATAATGACGTTCAAACTAAAATCTGCAAAATATAATGATTTGCATCTAAGTAGAAACCTTTAAATAGAAGGCTTAACAAATTTAGATTTGGGATAAAATTATATTATGTGAATATAGTGATGTAAAAATTTAGACTTATTCCCAAATAGGATATAAGACGAGGCGAGTTTTCTTTCTTTTTGTTAACTATATTTAGTTAAATCTGCATAATCGGATCAATCTAAAATATTTATGAGATGTACTTGGATTAATATTTGTATGTTAGTGACGTTTTGAAGTTCCTAAGATGCTGAGAAGGGAAGATGATTCCTTTAACCCAAAAATATATAGGCATACTGTTTGAAAATCAATTACTCAAATAAATGTTATAGATAGTTTAGAATATAAATAGAAATAACTATAATTAGTGGGGTTAACTACCCATTATACTAACGCTAAGCCACTAGTTCTATTAAGGTTCGCTCTAGCTAAGAAAACCTAAAACAAAGTAAAATGTTAGTTGCATAATACAAGTTAAGCACACAAAGTAAAGTAAAGGAGGAGAGGGGAATAGAATTAATGGGTTCAGCCCATTTATAAAGCTGCTGCTACAGTTGCTTGCTGTTGGGCTTCGGCCCAGCAGCCTTAATATGTTGCTGCGACTGTTCATCGCCCATTGGGCTTCAGCCCAGATTTTTGCTCTCTTGTGTGGCTGCGAATAAAAGGGCTGGACAGAGAGAGGTTACGTCGTGTTGGGCTTTTGGCCCAATGCCAAAATGCGGAGAAGACAAGTCCGAGGGACTCGTATACGATAGTCATGCAAAAGGAAGATAAGGGAAAGGATTAGTATATAAATGATAAAAGAAAAGCTAAGGCCTACAATATGACTACCATTCAACATCTTTCTCAAAACCAGTTTATGAACCATAGCAAGGAGAAATTACTTCATGTTCTACATACGCAGAAACCACGGAAAATAGTAAGGATTCAAACTTGTGAATTTGAACCAACCCATAACATAACGACACTGGAAACAGAACTGATTAAAGGAAAATTACTTCATGCTTCACACCCAAACCAAATAGGGGCACAACTTCTCACAAAATTGAATTAAACTGGACAGCACTAAAACGAAACACTTGCCAACATGCTTTTTATCGACAGTACCATCAAGTAAAATATGTAACAAATCAGAACATTTGATCATCTAAACAATTTGGAAAAAGATGTGTATATCTAAGCAAGTTATCTAAAAAAGCGTGTGAAATCTCAAGAAGAAACAACGACCAAAGCTAGGCATTATACGTCTAGGCAGATTCTTATTTTAACCCGAAAGAGATGGCTTAAGAGGCACGCCAGGCATGTTTCTAGCTCAATACACTTTCTATTAACAAAACAACATACCACTGATTGTAATTAAAATATCGAATTGGTTTAATTAAAGTTAAAAGTGCAACTAGTCTCAACAATAAGTGAACATAGTGAACAGAGACAAAGGCAAGGGGTTGGAAGATTCCGTTAAACTGTTTTAAAAGACATACTTAACTGAACATGTACTCAAAAGATCAATATCTTAGAGAAATAATAGTTAGTTGCTTAGATTATTTCATCAAGATGAGAGACAGTTTGGAACTTCAAATATAATCTTTAAAGTTGGAAAGAAAGTATAACTCAATGCTTTGGACAGAGAAACAAATAGCATTTTCAGGTAGAAATCACGTCTAAATTCTGGTAAAAGAATAAGAAATGGAAGGCTATATTTACGGTGTCTACAGCCATGACTAAGAGAAGGAAAAAAATTGACACACACACACACACTGGTTTAGAGAGAACAAACTAGACAGTTCCATTGTAGCAACACAGTTGGGGCTCAAAATTTATAACAGCAAATTGTTCCTAGGACCACAAGTTACACCTCAACCCCAAATGAAACAAGACTTGTCTATGAAAAAGGCATCAGAAACCAGACCAGTTCATCTAATAAAGCAGCAACCTTTTCTTCAAAAAATAATACTTCAAACCAACAAACAGCCATAACAGTGACAAGGCGCGATAACCTCTTCTTATCAAGCGTAGCATTCATCAAAGTAGCATCACTTCATAACAAACAACAAACAGCCATAGTTCATAGTATGCACATCCGAATAAATTTCGAAACCAGAACCTCTTTAATACACAATTTCCAGAACGATGAACTAAATCCCAACGACGAGAACTGACAAAAAGGAATGCTTAACGTCTGTTTTCATAATTCATGGACATATCAGAGATAAAAAAGAAACATATTCATATGAACCAATATGATCCCATCGAAACAGAGATGCTTTACATGAACCAAATTTAAGCGCGCTGCTTGTGTTTAATCAAACAAACTCTAGGCGGAAACAAAACTAACTGCTAACAAACCAACAACCAGGTGTGATATTTTAAGGGATTTCAGGACTGATTTGTTAAGCGTAGATAAACTGAGAGGAGAAGGGGAATTACAGGACATCACACTAAGCATAATTCATTTTCGAACCTCATTTCTTTTCAACTAACATATGGTACATGCGGATTCAGGGAAAACTGAAACATGTTTGCTCATCTCATAATGCCACACGCAAAACCATTTCAAACGCTCAATAATCAGAATAAATCATGTTTCGCAATTCACAGACCAAAGCAAAGTGAAGTTACGACGCTTATAAAATCGATTAAGCCCTGTTGCACTCTAAATAACACAGAAATACAGAATTGATAAACCAATGGGCAATACTAAACAATCAACAGAACATACACAATTTCAAGTCTAGCAATGAATTCAACACAGCATTGTCGGGCTAAGAAATTAAACAGAAGATGATGTTACCTTTTTGTGGTACAGTGAACGGGGCGTCGAGACCTCGAATCTATACTCGAACACGACGAATCCCAAACTCGAAAATCTTTCCAAATTAAAATCCCGATAGAACAGAATACTCTTTTTCAAAAATTGGTTTGATTTTTTTCGAATAACTTCAGAACGCAAATAATGACTAAACCCGAAACAGAACAGAATTTGAAACAAATCCAAGATTTAGAGTAGGGGTGGAATAAAAAATGTTGGGTGTCGTAAAGGCGGCTGAAGAAGGCTTCCCTTTGATGGATCAAAACGTGAATATTTATAGGGTGATTTCTAGGGTTTTCGGTTCATGGATTGGGCGGGATTTTGAAACTTGGGTTTTCAAAACTAGTCAAAGAAAGGATCCGTTGAGGTCCAAACAGATCCTCACGCGATTTGGTGGCAGATTCGTGCCCCCAAAACGGTCCGATTTTCTCTGTTCTTTCAAGATTGTCCGCGTCTTGAAGCCAAAAACGGAAGATTCCCCTCTGTCAACGACAAAGTAAGCAAGTGGAGCAGATGTATGGATGATTTTTGTGCGGAAATGGAGAGACGAGACTGTTTATGACGAAAGAACACTGAGATTTTGCTAAAATGGGGTGAGAGAGAGGAGGAGAAGATGACGAGAGAAGAGTGCGGCGTGAAGAGAGAGAGAGAGAGAGGAAAGAAAAGAGGGGTTAGCGGCTGTAGAGAAAGAGATAGGGATTTAGGTTTTAAGTAAAATGGGCCGGATCGGGTAGAAAAAGGTGTGGGCTGGAGCGGGTATGGGCTGGTCGGGTGTGGGCTACGAATTGGGCCTGTTTTATTGGTCCGAAAATGGGTTCTTCCTTTCCTTTAATTTAATTATTTCTTAGGCTTCTAATTTAATAACTAGTACAAAAATACACTATGATAATTAGTGATTGATATGTAAAAAAAGATAAAGGACTTGATAATTAATTTAACGAGTACAAATCCTAAAATCAAATGACGACGAACCATTTTGAAAGTTGTGATAAAGCAATGCTAGTAACGTTGACAGTAAAATAGTGAAAATTAATAATAGTGAAAATAAAGTGTTTAGCTTTTCAATAAATTTAGAAGCCCGAGGAAATAAGTTGAAGTAAAGGAGGGATAAAATTGGGTGTCAACAGTCACCTCGTCTAATCGTCATATGCTCCAAAGTCAATCACTTTAAGCACAGTTTTCCATCGTTTGTCATCATCGTACCTATACACATGAAATATAATGACATAAGTTCAAATACGACGATTGCATCATGAATTAAGCGATAAAAGTCATAAGAGTAGGATGTAAAATGACACAAAACATGATATTTGTGCTAAATATCAATCCAATTAAAGCGTCATATGAATTGATCGAAAGTAGCAAGTAGTTCCATCTCTAGTAGTACTATTTGATTGCCGCCAGACCCACCATCATAGCAGTCTGTTTGAAGAATAATAAGAGTATCTATTTTTGTTCGAATTTAGAAAGCATGCTCTTGCCTCATTAATCTGACGTAATCTTGGTGGACTCTATCCGTGCTGGCAGGCTCAGTTAAGACTCTTGTGACTGAAGGATCGTATTTTTGGGTGAAATAAGAATCTTTGAATTCAAACATGCATTAATTAATTGGTCTGTTGAGGATAAGGAAGCATTTCCATCATAGTACACGTACCATAGATTTCCATACCATTATGAATGATCCTAGTTAGCAAGCTATAGAGTTATTCAAGTTGTTCTTGTTTTGTGTATCTACGAATGAGAATGAATCACAATATATATGCTTAATTTCTGAAATCCAAAAGCGCTGCTGAGTGCTGATCACTTCATGTTTAACATATTAGTGCGTGCGAATAAAACTCCACATTAATAGCTGAAAAGAAAAAAACAAAGAATAAAACTACATATAAAGTGTACAATACTTTTAATGTCTTGCGAACTTGGTTCAAAACAGACAATTTCGCACAAATATTGCTACAGCACTGTACCCCAGAAACTGATCTTATCCAGCAAGTTTCATAGTTCATACTATACCTATTGAACTTTTAAAATTATGAGTACCAGATTTGATATTTATTAAAAAAATTGTAATTTTTATAATATAAAAGTATATACTATCTGATGTGTGGAAAAATGTTGGGTTGGACATAAACCCTCTCTATTTCCGGGTCTCTTTCCACTCGTGAGGGAATAAAGGCATTAATTGGAATTCAGAGCGGTAAATGCGGTTGGCCGAACCTTTATGACCTTATCACTACCACTCCCAAACAAATTCCTAATTCCTTAAACATAACAGGTGGAGCAATTATATAAGGTTAGACTGAAAAGCGTCAAGTCTTGAACCAAATACAAAAATTCAAAGATGACCACATCCAAGTCAAGATATATACCTCTACAAGACATACATGTATAAATTAAATGTGAAGCCACCGTCCGTCTATCCATCCATACCAAAGTTTCATAAACAACAACAAATATACACCTAGTGAAGTTCCACAAGTGTGATCGGAAAAGATGCAGACCTTACCATAGCAGAGTTTCATGACTTATAATAGTCACGTACAAGAATATTACTGTAATTTAAGGAAGTTGGAGTCAATAATATATAAATTCACAATTCACAATGGCCATGCATGTTTCTCAAGTTACAAGATCGTAATATCTTGAAATTCCTTTGTCTAGTAAATAGGAACATAAACATTGTAAAAGAACAGTAAAACGTTCAAAATGGAGTGGTACTTCTGAAGGACATAAAAAAACTCAAAGGAATAATATAAGCACAAGCGGAAGACTCAACAATGGCTATATGAAAGAAATTTATCAAACTAGAGAAAAAAGGTAGGAGACTTTACTTAATAACTCATAACTCTTTAATCTCACTACAATAAAATATGTGACAGATCATCCCTATTTATAATACTAGAAAACCAACATACACTAGGACTAGAAAACCCATTCCAATATGAACTAGACAAATAAATCCTAACTAAGTATGAATTAAATAAATACCAAATACCAATCCTAAACAACTTTGGAGTAGTAATCTTGGTTTAATTCCAACATAGCCTCCCTTAAACCAAGATCTTCAACCTTGAGCGTGCCATTAACAATATCATATCTTGTTGAAGTCAACCACCTCAAACTCTCGAACAATTTCTTGAAGTACGTAGCATCAACAAACTTGCGAGTGCCATCTTTAGTCGGCTTCAGTTTCTCTTCAACAAGATTCAAAGTTAATTTGGCTTTCTCCATCTTCAAAATTTCATGAGCATATTTGTTCTTCTTTTTGTATCCTTCAATAACTCGTCTTGATTTAAAATCATTTGCTTCTTCACTTGATTTGTACTTGGTCTTGTGTGCCCATCTGACTCTAGTTGACCTTTCAATAGGTGGTAGAGCAGTATCATCAACAAATAATTTTGCAGTATCATCAACAAATAATTTTTCTTCATGCTCCTCAAAATATGCAATCTCAGATAATGGTTCAAAATTGATTGCGTCTTCAATATCCAAAATCATGCACGTCAATTGTGGATTTGGACCGTTAATTATTTCCACTTCAATTTTGGGTAGATCATCAAAAACTTGCTCTTGATGAACTCTTTTGCTTCTTTCATTACTAGATTCATCTTCAATACTTTCAAACAGTTTTTCTTGTGTGATAATGGCGGGTACTTCTATTCCTTTTTCAATAGCCCCACATTGTATAGACCAATCATGTCTATTACATATTTCATTACTTAAAACACTAGTAGCCTCTACCGAAAGAGCATCAGTCCCAATCAAATTATCCTTTTTAGCTATCCCAGAAATCATTGATAAATCAATTTGAACATTATTGGATTCTGAGTTGCAATCAAAGACATCTATACCACAACAAAAATTACCTCTACCTTCTCTTCTTTTCTTCATAATTTCTGAACTCTGGCCTTCTTCATTTATTTCTGCCAGATTCGATGACTCTTCTTTATCTTTTCGTTCATCCTTTGTTTGCAATGCCTCATCCACTATCTCATGTGTTTTCCGATTCAATGACATCTCATATGCCACCAATTCATCTTCTAGATCATCAACTCTCAACGTATTAAGATCCTGGGTTGCCTCAATATCTGTTTTCTTAATGTGAAATTCTAATCTTAGAGACTGCAATATCTTCTCAACAACTTTAACATCTTCCAATACTTCTCCATTGGCCTTCATATCATTAACTATTTTTATAATTCTTGTAAAAAATTCTTTGACAGATTCTGTTGGTTTCATCTGGGCCAACTTATACTGTCTCTAAAGCTCTTGCGCTTTCTCTCTCTTCACATCGCAGACGCCTATATGATTTCACCAATATTGTCCAAGCCTCTTTTGCTGATTTTGCATGCAAATATTTGTTATATACATGCAATTGGACTTTGCTATTGAGGTAATAGAATGCCTTATAATTCAATTGCATATTTTTCTCCAATTGTGTAGTTGCTTCACAAGTCAATGTTGTGCCATCTGGGGTTTCCACGAACCCTTCATCAATAATGGACCATAGTCCAACAACATTGAAGAAATTCTTCATCTGTTGATACCAACTCTCAAAATTATTTTTGCCATCAAACACAAAAACGGGACAATCCGGTAAATATGGAATATTCATATTCTTTTATATATGCCGGATCTCACACGAGGCTTTGATCGGATCTCACACAGGCTCTGACACCAATTTGAAGGACATAAAAAAACTCAAAGGAATAATATAAGCACAAGCGGAAGACTCAACAATGGCTATATGAAAGAAATTTATCAAACTAGAGAGAAAAGGTAGGAGGCTTTACTTAATAACTCATAACTCTTTAATCTCACTACAATAAAATATGTGACAGATCATTCCTATTTATAATACTAGAAAACCAACATACACTAGGACTAGAAAACCCATTCCAATATGAACTAGACAAATAAATCCGAACTAAGTATAAATTAAATAAATACCAAATACCAATCCTAAACAACTTTAGAGTAGTAATCTTGGTTTAATTCCAACAACTTCTCGTCTGCATCTTCCATCTATATATCTCGCTCTTTTTAATTTATGAAAAGTTCCACTCATCTCTTCTTTCCAAGTCAAAAAGCAAAGACACGATATACAAATGAGTCAAATCTGGTCTTCTTTTGTGTCACATATATTGGGGCACATATTCGAAGGACCCAAGAGCGCACACACGTGCACACAATAAGCAACAAAATCAGTCCAAGATTCCAAAAACAAGAGCTAGCTTTGGAATAATTAAGCTGGTAAATCCAAAAACAAATTAATGATTCTACCATATTCATGACTTTTGAGGATTACAAAATGTGAAAAACACAACAACAACATATTCATGATCCACCAAGTGGGGTCTAATGTCCGAAAGAGGTAGGATGTATGCAGACTTTACCTCTACTTTGTGAGAGGTAGGGAGGCAGGATTATAATTTGTCCTTCAATGAAAATATTTACTATTACTATAATTTAATTCATCTAAGACATTATTTAATCATTATACCAAGTTGCTTACCATATAACACTATGTATTGGCGATTTAAGTGACTTACAGTTATGTATACAAGTTAAATTCAATATCCTTGAATTTCAATTTTTTTGTTTCCTAAGGCATATATGATTCATGTTGACCCCTTTTTAATTCTTCCAAAACATTTCTTTATGCTCACGTCTGCTACTAGCAGTAGCACTGAAAAACGTACACAAATTCAACGTAGCATGACATTCCACTCTTTTTATGCAACCTTTTCTCCAAACTTTTGAATTTCCAACCGTCCTCCCTCCACTATCCCCCCCCCCACCCCAAAAACCCCCAACCAAACCAAACCAATTAAAATGATAAAGAAGAGAATTTTTAATCTTTATAGAAAGGACTAGCTTTCCCTGGCCAGCTCTTTCTATGTATATAAGTTATATATAGTCCCCTAGTGTTTAGCTAATTGGAACATCCATAACAGTTTTTGACAATGGATATATCAGTGGAGATGAGGAAAGGACCATGGAGTTCGGATGAAGACTCTAAACTCATCCATTACATCTCCCTACTTGGACAGGGACGCTGGGATTCTCTCGCTCACTTTGCCGGTATATCTCTACAATTACTACTCTCAACTTTCTTTCTTCATCTCATCCAAAGCTTAAGCTATTACAGATAATACGTTTAATGACTTAACTGCACTATATAATCTCAACACGCCCCCTTATGGTTAGCCTATACGCCTTTTTTTTTAAAAAAATAAAATAAATAATAATCATACATGTGGTTCTTTTTTAATATCGCTTTATGGGTGGCGGTGAGATTGAACTCAAAACTACCTCTGCCCGCTGAACCACATACAGTGTGTGATCTTCTCATTTAAAAAATTAAAACAGTTAAAAAGAGCACATTTTGTAATTACTTAACTATATTATATTTCAACAGGTACAACTATTCCATGCACCGTAACAATTACTACCAAGTGAATGAAACCCAAATATTATGTGTAATGAATTTTCCTAAATAGTTGTTCCTAGTACAAACTATAAAGAATGGAACCAAAAACTAGCTCATGAGGAAGATTGTCCAAGCCCATATAAGTAGACCAATTAAGTTCCCCATCCCTAGCCGATGTGGGAGAACTCAACACAAAACGTGCATTTCCTACATATTGCATGCAAATGCTTATAGTTGCGTATAAAAGAGATACTATAGGAGTACGAAATCTTCATTTGTTTCCTTTAGTAGTATACAGTACGTATTAACTATTTATACAGGGTTGAAGCGTACAGGTAAGAGCTGCAGGTCAAGATGGTTGAATTATTTGCGGCCTAATTTACAACGAGGAAAACTTACTCCTCAAGAGCAGCTTCTTATTTTACTGCTTCATTTTCGCTTTGGAAATCAGTGAGTTATACATATGTATCCACTCCTTCCTCTCTTTGCCTTTTGTTAGTATTTTCGAATTATTGGTGAGTTTATCCGCTTAACATTTACTTATTTTATATAAAAGATGGACAAAGATTGCAGAGAACTTGCCAGGAAGAAGTGATAACGATGTTAAAAATTACTGGAGAACCAAAGTACAAAAGCATGCAAAAGAGCTGCATTGCGACGTCAATAGCCAGCAATTTCGAGACTTCCTTCTATATCAATGGCTGCCCTCTCTGGCTGAACAAATACGCGCCCCATCATCGTCTTCTTCTTCTTCTACTTCTCACATGAGTAACGCTGAAATCATGATGCATAATACTCCTAATTTTGTTCAAACTGGGATTAATGGATCCACTAACATGACATGTCCAAACGTTGTCGCATCGGCGGATTCCTTCGAAGCTGAAGTTACAGTACCGCTGATAGATGATAGTAATATTTGGAACAGCTTGTCTAGCTTTGAAGATGGTTTTTCTGATTTCTCAAGCCCAGATATGGCGGTTTATGAGGATCAGTACTGTAACAATTGGACAAGTGCAACCTCAGAAATATTTCCAGATGAAACGCTATGTTTGGATGCTATGGACCTTTGGCGCTTTCCTTAATTAGAGGTGTAAAGCGTAATGTAAAAGACTAAAATACTACTATTACTGCTTACTTTAGTGATTTAGCTGGCCGCCAGGGGCGGAGCTACAGTGTAACATGGGGTTCGGTGGAACCCAGTAACTTTTGCGTAGACTGTGTATTTGTATTAGAAAATCTAGTAAATATATAGTAGTATATAAATTTAAGTGCGAACCCACTTACAAAAGCAAGATAATGGTCTAGTGGCAAGCATGAAGAAATTTAAGCGCCCGTGTCCAAAGCTGTAGGTTCGTAGCCTCACAGCATTTTTTTCCCTTTTTGCTAAGCACATAATATGTACGTACACTTTTTTTTCCTTTGATAGACGATTTTGCCCTTTCTGCTACATAAGCATTTTTTTTATAAAAAAAAAAAAAAGAAGCTTTATTTTAAAAAACATAAGATTGACAATTAAAAATGTAAAAAGAACGTTCCGCTCTAAAACAAAAAAGATTCTCCGTTTCTTTCACAAACATCAAACCAAAAATCAGATTTGTACAAAGATCCAAAACCTATTTGGTCTTCTTCATCTTCAAAACTAAAATAGTTTTTGCCCACCAGCCACCCATCCTGCCAAAGTCCAAACCTCCGGGCTGGTGACTGATACTTACAGGAACTCTTCAGTTTATCGCTTATTTAAATATATTAAATACCAGTATTTGTTGGTTAGTTTGGGGGTTGTTATACATTAGTTTGATGACGTTGTCATGTCTTAAAATTCCGAACCCCCAAACCTCAAATCCTAGCTCCACATCTGCGGGCCGCTATTGCAATATTTGCTCTTTCACCTACATGTATCTCTCTCTATCATACATGCCCCAAGACGTCAACTTTTTTCCATGCATGTAGTACTCCGTATATAATTAATACATGTGTTATGTCTATGACATAACTCCCTCTATTCCAATTTTAGCTCACGCTTTTTGCCTATCAAGAAGTAATTGAAATCTTCGAAGCTAAATAGGATTAATTAGATCAGTTAGATATTTTAAAACTAAAATGTTTAGATTCAAAACTATACCAAAAATGCTACATAAATTGAAAAAAAAAATACATTTTAGAATGTTGATCAAAATTCACATAATATAAATATCGAGAAGTGTAAAGTGTCACGAAAACTGAAACGGAGAAATGAATTAATTATTAGCATCAACAAGCAATCGATATATGTCACGATCAAGGGTGTATTTGTTTTCTTTAAAACCCCAATTTGATGTATCACTCCCTCCGTCTCAATTTATGTGGCACTTTTCGCTTTTCAAGAGTCAATTTTACTAAAGTTTGAAGTTAAATTGGATTAGATTAACTTAATATTTTAAGATTAAAATTTATATATTTGAAAACTACATGAAAATTACTATAAGTTGTAACTTTTCTCATATCAATTTGGTGAAAAAATGCATCTTAAAATGTTTGTCAAAGTTCATGTAGTTTGAATTTCGAGAAGCGAAAAAGTGCCACATAAAAGATTATTTCGGGATATGAGATAGAGACTTTTTATCCCCGATTTTAATTAATACACGAATTGTTTATAAATTTTAATTGGTATAGATATATTAAGGATTAATTAACCATGATTAGATTATTAAGTGGGGATTAGTGATTAAATTATACTAATTAAGCAACTAGTGGGCCGTGTGGACCCCACCATGGCATGGCCAAATCTGATTGGCCCATGCCTTGGGTGGGCCACGTGTCCAGCCCATGAGCATCATATAAATAGTCATTTGATGACTAATAAGACCAGCCACTATCATATTTCATCTTCAACATTATGAATTATAGAGATAGAGAGAGAGGAGAGCTCTCGGCCATGGCCGTCCATGGTGGAGCTAAAAGTTGTGATTCAAAAAATTAATTTTTCAAGGTATTCTAAGTCAATTGGAAGGTCATAACAACGTGAATTAACCATTGGGGCAGCAAGAAGTGTTTAGTTTTAATTTCACAAATTCGGCCACGTTGAGAAGTCAAGTTGTTAAGGTAAGGTTTGATCATTTTCTACATGTTTTAGAGTGATTTGGACTTGTTGTAATTGGTAGATGTGAATTGGATGTATGAGATTGTGTATGTTGATGTTGGGATGTTGTTGAAGCCGTAGGGGGCTGTTTTATATGAAAATGGTGAACTGATTGTAATTAGTATTTTGGTTGTTGTTGTCATGGATTATGTGATGAGAATGAAGGAATTAAATGGTTAAAGTTGAAGTTGTATTTGTTTTGTGGGCTGTTGTAAAACTTATTGTGATGTTAATGTAGTTTTCTTGCATATGAACGAGTAATGTTGTTGTCGTGTGGTTCTTTGGTATATTTCATTAATTTGGATGAAAAGAGTGTATTAGGTAATGTATAATAAACGTAGATGGTTTGTTTGGCATGTTCGTAGGTGTTCGTGAGATTATCGGGCATCTTTTTATGTTGTTAGTTAGGGGTTGTTTTGGATATGTTGTTGTTCTTGTTGAGCTTGGAAGATTAAGTATGATTAAGATTATATATTGTGTTATTATATTGGTTGGGCTGTTATAGGGTTGTTTAGATGAAAATATTATGACTATGGATCATTAAGAATAACTTGAATATGTCGTAGTCGTATGTGGATTATTATCGAATGTTGTAAATGTGGGCTGTTTGGAATGTTGTGCGGGCTGTTCGGAGTGTTCTCGAATCTTGTCTTGAATAGTCTCGATATAGTACTTGAACGTGTGGTTATTGATGTTGGCTTAGTTGTTATGTAGTTGGTTTGAATATAAGGGAAACGTCGTCTAATTTTCTAGAAAGGAGTTACTAACGTTAGAATACGTTTTGAATCTCCCCGTAGCTTAACCATAGTTCTTGACGTCTTAATATAGGTTGAGACACTTTGGGCAGCGTATACGTGTTGTGTTGCGAATAAACGCTAAAGGTATGTAAAGCTATCCTTTCTTTCTTTTGGCATGTCTTAGATATAAGTGATGTATGATATGAGCTTTGGGGTAATTCTATTCATAAGTTCCGAGTGTGATTCATGATTCTTATTCACTTCTTGATGTTAGAACTCTTAAGGTAATTGAGCTATTGCCCCTCGAGTCTTCTATACGTTGGATAGTAGTTGGTATGTAAAAGTTCCTATTCTTAAAGACTCTACAATGACTAATGTCCTTAACTTTCATAAGCTGTTTCACATTATCTTGATACATGTCCATGATCCCTGAGGCTTTATTTGATATAGTTCATAATGACATTCAAGAGTACTGAACATGACTATCGCCCTGATACTCGAGTGTTAATTAGTCTACTTATCTATTGAGTCTCAAATGATGATTTAGTTGCATATGGTTACTCACTACTCTGCTCGTGCATACTGTTATTACATCTTTCACCGAGTCCCGGGCCGGGTATGTATTCGTGCACAGTTTCACTGCATTGTTCACCGAGTCCCTCACTAGAGGGCCGGGTACGGTATATATATATATATATATATATATATATATATATATATATATATATATATATATATGATATATATGATATGATGATATGATATGGCACCGAGTCCCATGATGGGCCGGGTATGATATACGTATACACGACTTTATTCACCGGGTCCATAAAGGGCCGGATATGGTATATGATATAGTTATGCATGATTTTATTTCATAAGGCACAGGTACAGTGATTCCTTGATTATCATACTTGTCTCCTGGAATCTCTACTTCGGTTATGATCTTTCTTATTGTATTTCATGCTTTATATACTCAGTACATATCTCGTACTGACCCCCTTTCTTCGGGGGGCTGCGTTTCATGCCCGCAGGTACAGATACTCGCTTTGGTGATCCGCCAGCTTAGGATTTCTATTCAGCTATCTTGGAGTGCTCCATTGTCCCGGAGCCTAGACTTTTGGTACTGATCCTTTTGATGTACATATATATGTTTATCCAGGGGTGCGGCGGGGCCCTGTCCTGTCATATGTTACTGTTGATACTCTTAGAGGTCTGTAGACATATGTGTGGGTTGTATATAGATGTTGTTCGATTATGTTAGTATGACTTATGTTTTGGGACGTTCCCTTTCGTAGTGGCGACCTTGTCGGCGTATATATATATATATATATATATTTTGGGATGTTGTATGTAGTGGCGGCCTTGTATATATATATATATATATATATATAGTTGGGACGTTCCCGTGTGTTATGACAGCCTTGTCGGCTTGTGTACTATGTTATCTTTTGATGGTTGTGACTCCTCAGGAGACAGGTTGCCTTGATATATATACGTGACAGTTCTGAGACGACGTTTTGTTTTTATAAGTTTCCATATTATGTTTAGTTTCGGATTGATTATAGCTAACAGGTGTATACGAGTGTCCAGCTCGGGCACTAGTCACGGCCTACGGGGTTGGGTCGTGACAAAAGTGGTATCGAAGCGGTTCATCCTCGGAGTGTCTACAGACCGTGTCTAGTAGAGTCTTGTTTATCGGTGTGTTGTGCACCACATCTATAAACAGGAAGCTACAGGACATTTAGGATGTTATCTTTTCTTCTTACTCTAGATCGTGCGATAGAGCTATATTATCAGGATAATCCCTCCTTAACATATTATTATGTTTACAGCGATGCCTCCAAAGAAAGCGACAGTGCCCGAGAAGGGCAAATCGGTGGCGGGAGAGACTAGCCGGACCCGGAGAGTTACTAGGGCCCGTGCCCAGTCTATGCACGAGATTGTGCTCCAGTCAGCGAGCTCTGCTACACCGCCACCTCCAGAGGAGCTTAGAGCGACGGCGGCGGTGCGGATCGGGGGGCGGCTCCACCGCCAGCTCCCGAGGCTCCAGTACCTGAGCCTCCAGCTCCTCAGCCAGGGGCGGAGGATAGGGCCATGAGAGATGCAGTTCAGTTGCTGACCAGATTAGTGGCAGGGCAGGCTCGCAGGCATGGATTAGGAGGTGACTATGCGGATAGACATGATAGTTTAAGGGCTCGTGACTTCTTGACTTGTAACCCCCCAGAGTTCTACGGGTCAAAGCCCGGGGAGGATCCGCAGGAGTTTATTCGGCAGATGCAGCGTACGTTGAGGATAATTAGGGCTTCTGAGACTGAGTCTGTTGAGTTGGCTTCGTATCGGTTGCGTGATGTAGCTGTTAATTGGTATGAGTCCTGGGAGTTGTCTAGGGGCGAGGGTGCTCCTCCAGCGGTATGGGATGAGTTTGTGGAGGCCTTCCTTGGCCACTTTCTACCTCCGGAGATGAGGCGAGCCAGAGTTGATAGATTCTTACATTTGAGGCAGAACGGCAGGAGTGTTCGAGATTATAGTCTTGAGTTTGATTCGTTGGCTAGACATGCGCCCACTATTGTAGCTGATATGGCTGATAGAGTGCATCATTATGTGATGGGGCTGGATCGTTACTTGATTGATAGTTGTATGGTAATGGCTTCTCAGCTAGGTATGGATATTGCTCGGGTACAGGCATATGCACAGGGGGTAGAGGATCGACACAGGGGACGTCAGCCAGATAGAGATTATGACAGAGGCCAGCATAAGAGAGCTAGATCGGCTGGTTATCCGGGTGAGTTTCGAGGCAGGCAGCCTCAGCAGTATAGTAGATATCCTTCTCAGCCAGCACGGAGTGCACCCCCACAGTTCACTGGTAGGAGATTTGATAGCACAGGGTATTCAGGAGCCGGTCAGAGCTCCAGGGCTTCAGGTTCACAGATGCCCAGGGGTTCGAGTCAGTCGAGGCCACCTTTGCCTCGGTGTTCTCGGTGTGGTAGGCCCCATTCTGGGGAATGCCGTCTCGCTACTGGTGCTTGTTTTTCTTGCGGCCGTCAAGGCCATATTATGAGGGAGTGTCCGTATGGGGGTAATCCAGGTGGTGCGGCTCAGCCCTCTTTGGGTCGATTCTTTGGTTCATCTTCTTCGTGGCTATGCGCCCTATGGGGCGAAGGGTATTCGGACACCGGCGAGGCCGTGGTAGAGGCCGTGGCGGAGCTTCCAGTTCTAGCGGTCCTTCGAACCGCATATATGCTTTGGCTAGTAGACAGGACCAGGAGGCGTCACCAAATGTGGTTACAGGTATATTATCGATTTTCTCTCGGGACGTATATGCATTGATAGATCCAGGCTCCACCTTATCATATATATCTCCCTTTGTTGCTAGTAGAATCGGAATAAAACCTGAGTTGATAGAACCATTTGAGGTAGCTACACCGGTAGGAGATTCTGTTATAGCAAAGCAAGTATATAGAAATTGTTCGGTGGATATATATAGTCGTCATACCTTGGCAGATTTGATAGAGTTAGATATGACTGAGTTTGATGTTATTATGGGTATGGATTGGTTAGCTTCTTGTTATGCTAACGTTGATTGTAGAGAAAAGATAGTTCGGTTCCAGTTCCCAGGAGAGCCAACTATAGAGTGGCTAGGGAATACGGCATCGCCGAGGGGTAAGTTTATTTCATACCTCAAGGCAAGGAAGATGGTTAGAAAGGGTTATATTTATCATCTGGTTCGTGTGCATGACTTGAAAGCGAGGTACCGACTCTTCAGTCAGTTTCGGTAGTTAATGAATTTCCAGATGTATTCCCAGATGAACTTCCAGGTCTTCCTCCTGAGCGGGAGATAGAGTTCACTATAGATGTGTTGCCAGATACTCAGCCCATATCTATTCCTCCTTATAGAATGGCACTGCGGGCGAAGGAATTAAAGGAGCAGCTGAGAGACTTGTTAGAAAAGGGCTTCATTAGGCCCAGCACATCACCTTGGGGAGCACCGGTACTGTTCGTGAGAAAGAAAGATGGGTCGCTGCGGATGTGTATTGATTATAGGCAGCTGAACAAGGTGACAATAAAGAATAGATATCCCCTCCCCAGGATTGATGATTTATTTGACCAGTTGCAGGGTGCTAAGTGTTTCTCGAAGATAGACTTGCGGTCAGGCTATCACCAAGTTCGGGTAAGAGAGCGGATATTCCGAAGGCGCATTCAGGACCCGATACGGGCATTATGAGTTTAGAGTGATGTCTTTTGGGCTGACCAATGCTCCAGCAGTGTTTATGGATCTAATGAACCGAGTGTTCAAGCCATTCCTAGATATGTTCGTGATTGTATTTATTGATGATATTCTGGTCTATTCACGATCAGAAGAGGAGCATGCAGATCATTTGAGGACGGTACTTAGGGTGCTCCAGCACCAGAAGTTGTATGCTAAGTTCTCTAAATGTGAATTCTGGTTGACTTCAGTAGCATTCTTGGGGCATATTATTGGAGCTGATGGTATTCGGGTAGATACACAGAAGATAGAAGCTGTAAAGACTTGGCCTAGACCTACGACACCTGCGAGGTACGTAGTTTTACGGGGCTAGCGAGGATATTACGGGAGATTTGTAGAGAAGTTTGCTTCGATTTCGGCGCCTTTAACAAGGCTAACTCGGAAAGCGGCTAAGTTCCGGTGGACCGATGCTTGTGAACGAAGCTTCCGATTCTTTGAAAGATAAGTTGACTACGGCTCCGGTTCTAACTCTACGAGGGACCAGATGGCTATGTCATTTATTGTGATGCTTCCGGTGTTGGGCTAGGTTGTGTATTGATGCAGCATGGCAGAGTTATAGCCTATGCCTCCCGGCAGCTCAGAAAACATGAAAGAAATTATCCTACTCATGATCTGGAGTTAGCAGCGGTAATTCATGCTTTGAAGATATGGAGGCATTATTTATATGGCGTGCATGTTGATATTTACACGGATCACAAAAGTCTCCAATATATCTTTAAGCAGAAGGAGCTGAATTTACGACGAGAGAAGGTGGCTAGAGTTCTTTGAAGGATTATGATGTTGATATTCTATACCATCCAGGGAAAGCAAACGTTGTAGCAGATGCACTTAGCCGTAAGTCTATGGGTAGTTTGACGGACGTGCAACCAGAAAGGAAGGAAATAGTCCGTGAGATTCATCAGCTAGCTAGTCTTGGAGTCCGTTTGGCTGACTCTGGAGATGGTGGGGTTTCTATTCGAGAAGTTGCTGAATCCTCTATCATGGAAGAGGTAAAGCGACGCCGTACGAGGACACGTTGCGGCACAGTATAGAGATGCAGCCCTTCAAAAGGAGAAGACCCCATTCGAGATTACACACGACGGAGTACTACGATATAGGGGCAGATTATGTGTACCTGAGGTTGCAGGGCTGCGGCAACAGGTTATGGGAGAGGCACACTATGCCCGTTATTCTATTCATCCGGGGTCAACAAAGATGTATCACGACCTCAGATGTTTGTATTGGTGGGATGGCATGAAGAAGGACATAGCGGAGTTTGTCACTCAGTGCCCGAATTGCCAACAGGTTAAGATCGAGCATCAGAAGCCTGGTGGATTATTACAGGAGATGGAGATCCCGACTTGGAAATGGGAAGCAATTAATATGGACTTCATTACAGGTTTACCTCGCACTCCACGGAAGTATGATTCCATATGGGTTATTGTAGATAGGCTGACAAAATCAGCCCATTTTCTTCCAGTCAGGACTACTTATTCAGCTGAGGACTATGCAAAGTTATATATCAAGGAGATAGTAAGACTTCACGGGGTTCCCACATCTATTATATCGGACAGAGGAGCTCAGTTTACAGCTAACTTCTGGAGATCATTCCAGGAAGGATTGGGGACACAGGTGAGTCTTAGCACAGCATTTCACCCTCAGACTGACGGACAGGCCGAGCGTACTATTCAGACGCTAGGAGATATGTTGCGGGCCTGTGTTATTGACTTCAGGGGTAGCTGGGACGATCATTTGCCACTTATCGAGTTTGCCTATAATAATAGCTACCATTCTAGCATCCAGATGGCACCGTATGAGGCTCGGTATGGCAGGAAGTGCAGGTCACCTATTGGTTGGTTTGATGTTGGGGAGACTAAGTTAATCGGCCCAGCTATGATTGAGCAAGCTATTGATAAGGTGAAGCTTATTCGGGAAAGGTTATTAGTAGCTCAGAGTCGACAGAAGTCATATGCAGATAATCGACGTCGACACTTAGAGTTCCAGGTTGGTGATTGGGTATTCTTGAAGGTGTCACCCATGAAGGGTGTAATGAGATTTGGCAAGAGAGGGAAGCTTAGCCCGAGGTACATTGGGCCTTATCAGATTGTTCGTAGGGTAGGCAAGGTTGCCTATGAGTTAGACCTACCATCTGATTTGGAAGCAGTGCACCCAGTCTTTCACGTGTCGATGCTTCGCAAATGTATTGGTGACCCTTCTAGAGTATTCCCCGTGGATGATGTCCAGGTAACGGAGGAGTTGTCTTACGAGGAGAACCTATAGCTATACTGGATCGTCAAGTGAGAAAGTTGCGTACTAAGGATGTGGCTTCCGTTAAAGTATTGTGGCGAAATAATAACAGGGAAGAGATGACCTGGGAAGCCGAAGAGGAGATGAAGAATAAGTATCCTTACTTGTTCCCTATGCCTACAGGTAATCTAAACTCCTAAATTGATTATATTGATTGATAGATGAAACTATATGTTATAGCAATAAAAGAGACTCCCCCGAAGTCTTTATAAGACCTTGTGAGACTAGTTTAACATTCGAGGATGAATGTTCTAAAGGGGAGAAGGATGTTATATCCCGTATTTTTGTACATTGGAATATTTTTAAGCTAATCGAGATAAGTTTAAGGACAAGATTATTTTGGGATATGAGATAGAGACTTTTAATCCCCGATTTTTATTAATGCACGAATTGCTTATAAATTTTAATTGGTATAGAAATATTAATGGAGATTAGGGATTAATTAACCATGATTAGATTATTAAGTGGGGATTAAGACTAATTATCACTAATTAAGTGATTAGTGGGCCGTGTGGACCCCACCATGGCATGGCCAAATCTGATTGGCCCATGCCTTGAGTGGGACACGTGTCCTCTTCTATATGACATATATATAAATAGTCAAGTTTGATGACTAATGAGACCACCATTCATTCATTTCATCTTCAACACTTTGTGAATTATAGAGATAGAGAGAGAGAGCTCTCGGCCATGGCTGTCCATGGTGAGCTCCAAATTTTGTGATCAAAAAATTAATTTTTCCAAGGTATTCCAAGTCATTTGAAGGTCATAGCAACGTGGAATTAACCATTGGGGCAGCAAGAAGACTTGTATTTTGAATTCACTAAATTCGCCAATTAAGGAGTCAAGTTGTTAAGGTAAGATTTAATCTTTTCTACATGTTTTAGAAGGTGGTTTGGACTTGTTGTAAATTGGTAGATGTGAATTGGATATATGAAATTATGTATGTTGATGTTGAAGTGTTGTTGAGCTGTGTAGGGGGCTGTTTTAATTGGAAATGGTGAATTAATTTTAATTAGTATTATGGTTGTTGTTGTCATGGATTATGTGATGAGAATGAAGGAATTAAATGGTTAAAGTTGAAGTTGAATTTGTTTTGTGGGCTGTTGTAAGGACTTATTGTGATATTAATGTAGTTTTCTTGCATATGAATGAATGATGTTGTTGTCGTGTGTTCTTTGGTATATTTCACTAATTTGGATGAAAAGAGTGTATGAAATAAATGTATAATAAACGTAGATGGTTTGTTTGGCATGTATTCGTAGATGTTCGCGAGATTATCAAGCATATTTATGTTGTTAATTAGGGGTTGTTTTGGGACATGTTGTTATTCTTGTTGAATTGGAAGATTAAGTATAGTTAAGATTATATATTGTGTTGTTATATTGGTTGAGCTGTTATAAGGTTGTTTAGATGAAAATATTATGACTATGGATCATTAAGAATAACTTGAATATGTCGTAGTCGTATGTGGATTATTATCGAATGTTGTAAATGTGGGCTGTTTGGAATGTTGTGCGGGCTGTTCGGAGTGTTCTCGAATCTTGTCTTGATTAGTCTCGATATAGTACTTGAACGTGTGGTTATTGATGTTGGCTTGGTTGTTATGTAGTTGGTTTGAACATAAGGGAAACGTCGTCTAATTTTCTAGAAAGGAGTTACTAACGTTAGAATACGTTTTGAATCTCCCGTAGCTTAACCATAGTTCTTGACGTCTTAATATAGGTTGAGACACTTTGGGCAGCGTATACGTATTGTGTTACGGATAAGCGCTAAAGGTATGTAAAGCTATCCCTTCTTTCTTTTGGCATGTCTTAGATATAAGTGATGTATGATATGAGCTTTGGGGTAATTCTATTCATAAGTTTCGAGTGTGATTCATGATTCTTATTCACTTCTTGATGTTAGAACTCTTAAGGTAATTGAGCTATTGCCCCTCGAGTCTTCTATACGTTGGATAGTAGTTGGTATGTAAAAGTTCCTATTCTTAAAGACTCTACAATGACTAATGTCCTTGACTTCCATAAGCTGTTTCGCATTATCTTGATACATGTCTATGATTCCTGAGGCTCTATTTGATATAGTTCATAATGATATTTAAAGAGTACTTAACATGACTATCGCCTTTGATACTCGAGTGTTATTTATTCTACTTATCTATTGAGTCTCGGATGATGATTTAGTTTGCATATGGTTACTCATTACTTTGCTCGTGCATGTTGTCATTGTTATCTTTCACCGAGTCCGGGCCGGGTATGTATTCGTGCACGGTTTTACTACATTGTTCACCGAGTCCCTCACTAGAGGGCCGGGTATATATATATATATATATATGATGATATGATGATATGATGATATGATTATGGCACCGAGTCCCCATGATGGGCCGGGTATGATATACGTGTATACGACTTTATTCACCGAGTCCATAATGGGCCGGGTATGGTATATGATAATGATATGCATGATTTTATTTCATAAGGCACGGGTACGGTGATTTCTTGATTATCATACTTGTCTCTGGAATCTCTACTTCGGTTATGATCTTTCTTATTGTATTTCATGCTTTATATACTCGGTACATATCTCGTGCCCCCCCCCGCTTTCTTCGGGGGGTTGCGTTTCATGCCCGCGGTACGGATACTCGCTTTGGTGATCCTCCGGCTTAGGATTTCTATTCGGCTATCTTGGAGTGCTCCATTGTCCGGAGCCTAGACTTTTGGTACGGATCCTTTTGATGTATATATATGTTTATCCGGGGGTACGGCGGGGCCACGTCCCGTCATATGTTACGTTGATACTCTTAGAGGTACGTAGACATATGTGTGGGTTGTATATAGATGTTGTTCGGCTGTGTTATATGACTTATATTTTGGGACGTTCCTTTCGTAGTGGCAGCCTTGTCGGCTTATATATATATATATATATTTTGGGATGTTGTATGTAGTGGCAGCCTTGTCGGCTTGCGCATATATATAGTTGGGACGTTCCCACACGTTATGACAGCCTTGTCGGCTTGTGCACTATGTTATCTTTTGACAATTGTGACTCCTCCGGAGACAGGTTACCTTGATATATATATGTGAGTTTCCGAGATAAGTCTCCATATTATGTTTAGTTTCACCTGTGATGTAGGTATGTGAATTACGTTTGTGAAAACTAAATATTATTATAGTTAACAATAAGGGTAAATAAGGAAGCAAGTGATAAATTATATCTTGATTTTTCAAACATGACAAATAAAAGTGGACATCTATTTTTCATATAATGGACAAGTAAAAGTGGACAGAGAGATTAAATAGAAATTTTACATGCAAGAAGTATTTAAGTGTAATAACTACACTTTAAATTTTACATGCGTAGCTACAACGAAACATATATTACCACATGTAGCTATATTTGTGTATTTCATTTTTCCTCTTTCACTTTCTTCTCTCCCCTCCTAAAAAGATACGTGCATTGGCCATCGGACATCATCGGCGAAGGAAACTATAACCGGCAAAGCAAATATCATCACCGTGAATATACATATATATATGCGTGTGTGTGATTTGAGTGCTAACTATATCCGTCACAATCTTTATCAAGGCGTGACGGGCACCCGAAGTCGAGCGAACCCTTAAACGTATATACAAGAATTGAAAGTTTGAGACGAAAAACCAAAAATCGACACGTGGCTCAAGACATCTCAAAACATGATATATATATATATACATACGACATAGAACAGGCAGCCAAAATGCCATTTAGACAAAGTAAAGCCAACCAAAACCACAACTTGTTCGCAAAACTAAGTAGTATTCTCGCACAATATATTATACCAAAAAGTTTTTGAAGCAAATGGAGTTGTGACTCCCTGCTAACTTCTCTAAAAGCCGGGTGAACCTGGGGCATGAAACGCAGCCCGAAGAAAGGGGGTCGTAGAGATTATGAATCGAAAAGTATGTTTTGTTTTATCATGTATGAATTCAATGTTTAAATAAAATAGTCTCCACATTATGTTTAGTAATAATAATGATAACAACAATGGTAGTAATGATAGTAATGATAATAAACCCCCTTCGGGTGCGCTCGGTTAACCGTAGTGTAAATAAGATAATAGTGCCGGTCCAACATACGCCTATCCCGGCCCCTTCGGATACATAGTACTATCCCTTCGGGCATGCCACTCGTGACATACCCCCGGCCCCTTCGGGCATGCCACTCGCGACATAAAACTAACCCTAGCCCCTTCGGGCATAATAATAATAATAATAATATTAATAATAATAATAATAATCATAATAGTAATAGCGTTGTGGAAAGTAGACATAAGTCGTAGGTGGAATGAAATAGTAAAATCTGTGTTTTCTTATATAATAAAATCATTCCCCTTCGTGGTGGTTTTGAAAAAAGAAATCAAACTCACATTTTCTTACTAACACCTAAAATAAACAAGTTTTAGTCAACCCGACTTAGTGCGAAGAAGTTACGAGTATTTAGAAGCCATTTATAAAGAACCAAGCGATAATCATTTTAGGAACATTATTACTCCGCAAGATATATTATAGAACTTAATGGAGACATTATGAAAGTTTCAAGGCAATTCAATTACATTTATGCAAGTTATATGAGCATTTTCTGAAGATCCTAATTCAATCACAAATGAAAAGTACTCAAATCTCGTACTTAGGTTTCTATGAATAATAACCCCGAGGCTCAAATCCAAACCTAGTACACCTAGGACATGCCAAAGAAGTGAGATTAAATACCTTACGGACGTCTTATACTCACTTAAACTCAAATCCCAATCGCAAATGGTCACAATTACCAATTGTAAGTTATAAGTCTTTAGGGATTCATTCTTGGCCCTTTCTTTAAATTTTCCCTATAAATATAGCATCCCGAGATTCAACTCGGCTCAACGTAATAACAACCAACCCAACAACAACATCAACAACACCAATAATCGCTACAAAACACATATGAACACAAATAGTCTTTCTTTCTACATAATGTATTAACTTCCGTTCTAACTTCACACCTTTCATCCAATGTCAACGTTTTCATATTCATTCTCTAATTCGAGGCCATTCAAATACGACTCAAAGACATTTCACCTTATTCTACAAAACATACAAGATTTCCATCAAACCATAATTCATCCAAAACTTCTAATTTTCAACATAAATTTCCATAACACTTTTTTGTCTTCCAACTTCATTAACAACAATCATAATTTGCATCTTAATCTTCATTCTTATATTTACATAAACCATCGCCACGTTGCATAATTTCCTACAACAACTTAACAATGAATTTCCATGCAAACTTGGACCATTAAACCTTTCTTTTCATCGCAAACATCACAACAACACAACTAACAACTAAATGAAAATTAATTCATTTCTCCTCCATACTACATAGCACACGGCCAACACACTTTTCACACACACAAGCCCATGCACACACAACACAATTTCCATAATTCTCATTCCATTCCAATCATCATACATACATCTTCCATAACACAAAAAGCAAGATTCTTACCTTTTCTTGAAATTTCAACTTGCCGCAAACGTCGTTCTCTCGTCAAACCAATTATACCACGTTGAAGAATGCTAGGAATTCACAAAGAACAAAGCTTTTGGATCAAGATTGAAGCTCCAAGAATTTTTTTTTCTTTTCTTTTCTTTCCTTTCTCCTCTTGATTGCTCTTCCTTTTTTTCTCAATTTTTCTTGAAGTTTCTATTCATTCAAATGCATGGTTATCTCTTATATTAAGTGGTCATGTGACCACCACATGCATGGGCTTGGGCCAACATGGCCGGCCACCCTCTCTCTTTTGGGCCTCATTCCTTTTTCCAAGGCCCAATAATTTGGCTACTTTTCAAGAAATAAATTTCTAAAATTCCAATTTTGCCCTTGGCCTTCCTCCGTATTTCCACACCACTATTTTTCATGAACAACACACACATACCTTAATCCCATTCCACATATGACTTTATTCTTACAAATCACAATTATGTCCAATTTTTCGAACGTGCAAAACACGGGATATAACAAGATCGCGTGTGTGGTTTCATACGGAACTTCGTTAACCTCCTATCTTTCTCCTCCACCGTCTTCGCCATTGGTACTCCATTACCGGTGGTTGATCTCAGTTCATGCCGATGCTTTAGTTCAAATCTCCGGTTTAAGAATCCGACCTAAAAATAGAGCAAAGAAACTTGCCAGGAAAACAAAATCCGACCAGATCTAAAAGAACCAAACCTTTTAGATCTCTCTTTTATGCACTCTTTTGCAAATCTGTATGAATACATTGTATCTTTTAAGTGTCTCCATTTTTTTTTCACTGTAAATACATAGTTGCATACATTATTCAACAAGGTCGCATTTGTAGGATCTCCGGTGAAAGTTGTTGCAGATCTGTATGAATACAATGTATCTTAATTTTTTCAAGTAAATACAGTCTATTGTTAAATGGATTTGAGTGTATTCTTCATTTTTAGTGTAAATACAGTGTATTTTTTGTATTTCGCCAGAGATCTGACCGGATTTGATTGTCTTCTCCTATTTAAATACAGTCAAACCTCTCTATAATACCATCGTTGGGTCCGAAATTTTTGGTTGTTATAGAAAATTATTGTTATACACCTATAACAACATTGACATTTAAATAATATTTCGCTGTTATAGGCAAAAATGATGCATAAAATCTATTTCTTCATTTTTAATTGTCAAATTCTAAGCTTAATCACATTTGTATAACGAAGGAAAATCTTTTAATGATGAAAATATATATATTCATATGATATTTTTTGTCATAAATAGTGTATTAAAGGATCAAATATTTGATCAAAATCTCTACACTTGTTATTGGTAATCATATATATTTTATTTTTATAAAGACGGTTAATTATTATATTACCAAAAAAAGAAAATAGCTGCTATATGGGGGTAATTTTACAAAGAGCGTAGCTGTTATAGATAAGTAAAATATAACATAAAAAAAAAATCATTCAAAAAAACTTGGTTATAGAGAGGTGTTCTTATATGCGGATGGATTATAGAGAGGTCGATTTGTACAAAGTGTATTTTTCTATTTTACTTAAATTTAACTAGATTTCATTGTACTCTTCATTTTTAGTGTAAATACAGTATATTTTTTGTATTCGTTTGTATTTTTATATTTTTGAAGGAGAAAACTGTGTATTTGAATACACATAAATACATGCGAAATAGCTACAAATTATAAATAGTAGTTAAGATTGGTTAAAAGCCTAGAAACTATAGCTATTTATGTAAGCGACTCTTTATTTGATATTTGAGTTCAGCGCATTCATATTGCATAGATATTTGATATCGTCGGGTGAAATTGGTAGCTTGATACAAGAAACTGAAAAATAGAATAACGACCTACTAACCTACAATAATAAGATAAATTATACAAATGTTATAAATTATTACAATGTATATAACTTCAAGTTCCAACCCCTTTAATACTATTTCATACAGTAAAAGTAAGTAACAAACATAAAATAAAAGATTGTTTTAGTTTTATTTTCAGAAGTACAACAACAACAAGAAGTTTGCACCAAATAGACTATTGTTGTTGTTGTTGCAGAATACAATATCATTTGCACCAAATAGCCTTTTGGACAATGCAAGAGTCAAATGCCCGCGTTTCGCACCTTTACTCTTTGCCGCCAATTTTCAACCGTTAATTTAAACAAAACAATCAACACCTTTATCGCAAACGGAAACCTCCAAGAAGCTCGCAACCTCTTCCATCAAAGCCCCAACTTAAGAAACATCGTATCATGGAATTCCCTTATCGCTGGTTACTTCAAACACAACAACATCCGACAAGCCGAGCACCTGTTCGACGAAATGCCTCAAAGAGATGTCATTTCTTGGAACACCATGCTCTCCGGGTATCGCAACGCTAACAACCCGGAGAAAGTGTATAGATACTTTCTACATATGAACAGATATGGAGAACACAGACCCAATGAGCTCACTTTCGCGGTAGCGATTAGTTCCTTCTTGCATATAGATTTCAAGCATTTGATCCCTCAGCTTCACGGTCTCGTGCTTTGTCTCGGGATAAGTCTCAATGTCTTTGTAGGATCAGCATTGATGAGGGGTTATGTTGATTTGGAAGATTACAAAGGTTTAGCTCGAGTTTTTGATGAGATTTTGGACAAAGATGTTACGCCCTGGAATGTGTTGATTTTGGGTTACATGAAATTTGGGTGCACAAGTGAGGCTCAGACGGCTTTTGATATGATGCCTAGGAGAAATTTTTTCACTTGGAGTACTTTGATCAATGGGTACATTGAGAACAAGAAGCTTAATGAAGCTCGGTACGTTTTTGATAAGATGAGTGAGAAAGATGTGGTTTCTTGGACAGCAATGATAAGAGGGTATGTGCAATATGGAGACTTTATGAAGGCTTTGGAATTGTTTAAGTTGATGTTGAACTCAGGAACTAGTCGTCCTAATCATTTTACGTTTTCAACTGTTTTAGATGCCTGTGCAGGCCACTCTGCTGTTCTCGTGGGTAATCAAGTTCACACGTGCATCTTAAAGTCAGGTTTCCCTCTTGATGTCGTTTTGTTAACCTCCCTTGTTGACATGTACGCAAAATGTGGAGACATTGAAGTTGCTTTCTACATTTTCAAGTCAATCCATGTGAAGAATTTGGTAGCTTGGAATTCGATCATTGGAGGTTATGCGAGACACGGGCTTGCAGAGAGGGCAATTCAGGAGTTTGAGAGGATGGTGAAGAGTGGTATCAGGCCCGATGAAATTACTTTTATTAATTTGGTATATGCATGTGGCCACGGTGGACTAGTCGAGGAAGGTGAGAGAATTTTCAAATCGATGGTAACAGATTACGGATTGAAAGCAGAAATGGAACACTATGCATGTATGGTGGACTTGTATGGAAAGGCAGGTCAGCTTGAGAAAGCAGAAAAATTGATCGAGGGGATGCCTTTTAAGCCTGATGTGGTTGTATGGGGGGCATTATTGGGAGCCTGTGGCATGCATTCATGTATAGAGCTCGGAGAGATTGCAGCAAATGGAATCTACACATTGGAGAATGACCATCCTGCAGTATACTCGGTGCTCTCTAAAATCTATGGTGAAAAAGGAATGTGCACTGACATAACTGGTTTGGATAAGTTGATGAAGAAATGGCGTGCTATGAAGCAGAAGGCTGGTAGTTGGATTGAATGATCTCATTCTTCCATAAACTGAAATGTCTGTCTACAATGAGGCAACCAGCTTTCAACACAATGCTTTCATTAAGCAATTATTAATGTCCCATGCTTGCTATCTGAAGCAAATGATCAAAAAATATTGAGCTCCTCATAAATTCTGGAGAGTTCAATTTTGCTCTAAATTATAGCTCCTAATAGCTGACTGGTCGAATTCATCATGTGTATTAAGTGCTTAAACCTGTTGGAAACGCAAAACAAAAAGAAGAGGCGGATGGGTGTGTTTAAAGAGAATGTGCTCAGTGAATAGAGATTGTGTTGTGAGCTTCCATATCTGCTGAGATACTTGAAGGTGCTATTTATTCAATCTCTTTACACTCTCCACAGCCTTTTTTACCTTTGTATTTCAGCCCAAATCAATTCCATGATTTTGCACATAGGAATATCTCAAGATGCTACCAAAACAATCTTGCAACTTTACAGAACTCTATAGTTTCGTGCAACTTCACTTTGATCTCACAACTGTAAGTGTTCGCATTCGCATTTTTTCTTTGGGAATTATAACGTTCGTACTGAGGTAAGTTACGACAATATCTTGATGTTTTAGAATCATAGCTGGTGCAAATAACACAGTGAAGAGCTCAATAATGGGTAGACGAAAGAACAAAGAGATCATTGGAAGGAAGCAAGATACTGGATGTACTTTTTTAGAAGAAAGAAAAAGGTCATAGATGAATGAACAAAGAAAACTATGTCAGCTAAATCACTAAGTGGAATAATGTCCTGTATATTAAGTTAATTTTTCACACAATAAATTAAAGAGATCGACAATGACCAAGCTCTTACTAAGACCAAAATGGCTACACAACGTGAAATTGTATCATAAATTCCACGCTTCTAAAAGCATCTTCTACCTTAATCTTCCCAAAGAATTTGAGAAGTCGAACCTTCTTAATGAATTTTAAAAAAGGAAAAAAAGAAAAAGAAGATAAAGTAATATTGCTTGAATTTCTTTTCTTTTCTTGTTTTTGGGTGTCAACCTTTACAAACAAATGATCAAGATAATGCATGATTGACTCCCCTAGTCACTATTAGAAGGTGACAACACATTTACTATAACTTGCATGACCTTAACTCTCATTTCTAAAGCCAAAATGTAATCAGCCGTCTCTCTGAACAGCCCTTCCAAGCCCAAATCATCACAGTTTGGAATCAACTTCTTGAGTACCCTAACCTTCCTTCCAATCTCGTTCTCGGACCTTCTAGAACCTTCTACGCGTACTCTTCTCTTCATTAGAACGCTTTTGCACCTTTTGCCTTTGATATGCCTTCCGTTCACGACGTTATAAGTCATGACCCTTTGTCTCCTTATAGGGCGTTGGCTTCCTAAAAGGGTATCGCTTAAATCGCAGTTTCCCTTGTTAAGAGTATGAGAGAATATACCCATGACAGTAAAATCAAGAACAGAAAGCAATTGTACACAAAACAAGGAATTGTGGTACGTTGATACTCTAGCTCTTTTGACAATATTTTGAGAAGGGAATGGGTGCTTATTGTTTTTATAGTAGAAGCAAATTGTGTGGCTACATAAGTTGGTAAACCATTAGGCCAATTAGAGGATAATGCTAAATATTTTAAGGCCGCAAAGTTGACGGCAACGAGGCATCATCATCATCATGTAGACAATGATGTCTTCCAAAAGAATGGGGATCAAATAAATCAATGAATCAAAGGAAGCCAAGTGTACATTAAATTGTGGTGGTGACTTATAGGAATGCATGTTCTCCAGCTAATAAGTGCACATGAAGCCACATGATTCTCTTCACCGCCCCAACCATATATGGCTTAATTGAAACCTAAAAACCACCACATTTCTCATATAGGCCCCTATTACAGCACACACGCATGCATGATTTCAATGAAAACACCGTGGATTATTCCTTTGCCACTTTCCAAATTCAATGCATGCCTAATGTAAACCGGAACGAAGCTACAGTATTAGGTACAGATTTGAACGTATTCAACTATCTTTACTTAAATTTTGTATTTATATTAAAAATTCAATAAATGTACAAAGATTTAATTGCGTATTTAGTAACTAAAACGAGCTATGAGTTCATAAACAAGTTTAGAATCCATAATCTTTAAATTATGATTGTGCTTATTAATGTGATTGGGACTATATAACAGCTCAATGAACGTGGCACGCATCACACGTGTCAACTTTTTGAGGCTGCTAGTAGCTAACTTCATGTTCCCCAACAGGAGGTTCCTTAATTTAAGCAATCTTGTAATCATATTTTGGTGCATAGGTTGGACATTTGTCAAGGTTTGTCTATAAAAAGTGAGAGGGCGTCATAATCTTCCTGTTGGGAATTGGGATAAGGGAATAAGATCACATTGTCTAACGAGCGTTTCTTTTCTTTGTCATATATATATAATTAGAAAGACACTTAATCAGATGAATGATTCTTTGTAAATCTGGTTCAAGGAATGCCACGGATGCATATATGGACTTTCTTCGTGTATTAATTAAAATCGAAATGGTAGCATATATATATATATATATATATATATATATATATATATTGCATGCTTCAACTGCTTGGTTGTTAATTATCACCACCAATCAAGAACATGCATGCACATGAAAATTGTTAAGAGAAGATGGTGGGTTCAAAGAAGTAGGGACTAATTAAGTTACAGTATCGACTCGGACAAACTCAATAACTTTTGTTTAAAGTTCAAACAAATTCAGTAATTTTTGCGTGGATCTTGTATTTATACTAGAAAATAATGAAACATACATAAATATTTAATTATAAACTTAATAATTAAATGAACTATAAATCTGATCACAAATTTAAAATTCAAAAACTTTAAATTATAGCTCCGACCGCTTAAAAAAAATTAAAAAAATAGTATGAGTAGTCTTGTTATGATGCAAGTGCCATACATAGAAGGAACGGTGTGGGAGGAGTCTATCGTGGCACAATATATAGTCAGAGAATTAGTAAGGTATTGTCATCTCCTTGTCTTTCGTTTGGGACCCAATAACAGCTCTTTTTTGTTTTATATACATCAATTTGCATAGTGCAGCAAACAAGTTAGGACGCATACAGATACAGCTCCAGTGATTAATTGGATATCCTTTTCCTAGTGTTTTTATTTTCTCTCCCCGAATTGTTGCTAGGATAACAATATGTTCACAGTGTAATGAGCTTTTTATCCCATCAACGTAATTCAACTATAATAGATCACTTATTATTTACTTTAGGTTATTAATTAATGCGATCAGAGTTATCTGCAGTTACTTTTAAGTAACCTGATTGTTTATCTCATTCTTCTGATCTGCAATTTCTTTTAAGTAGCCTGATTGTTTATCTTATTACTCCCTCCGTCTCATAATAATTGTCACCTTAGCCAAAATATTTTATTCGATAATAAGTGTCACCTTAGGAAATTAAGACATAAATTGACTAGTTTTTCCAACTCAAACCTTAGACAAAAACTAACAAGTTAAAATAACATCTAAATGACTATTGGAAAAGCCCACATAAGCGATTTAAATGTTAAAAGGTTTACTTTTGTTCAAATCTAATCAAGAGTAAAAAGTAATTTAGTTTTATTATGTAGGAATAATTTAGTAAACTTCACATTGCATTATTGATTTCTTAATATATGTGTTTTTGGCTAACGTGACACTTATTATGAGGAGGGAATATTACATTACAGTTGCAACATTAGACCTACAAAATGAACTTTATATAGATCTTCTTTTGAGAATTATTTGCTTTTTAACTAGGGAAAAGGGTCAAATATACCTCTTTACATTAGTTTATTTGCTAACTTTACCTATTTCTTAAAAGTAGTTAAACAGGTTCTCCTGTTCTGAAGTTGGGATCAATATACTCCTGTCAAATTAGCAAAATTTCAAAATACCCTCATTTCTAACATATTACTTGTGCATGCTCAATTTTTTTTTTAAAACAATCTAGAAAATTGATTTTTTTAGAACAAATTTGAAAAAAAAAATGGTTTTTATTAAAACTCTAAAACTTCTTTGTTTTAATAAAACTAGTGTTTTTAAAAAATATTCTGGAAAATTGCATATTTTAGTTAAAAAATGTGGAAAATGATTTTTTTTTTTAAACAATTTTTCAAACTTTTTGAAATTAATCTAGATTTTAAAAAAAATTAGGACAATTTTATTGATTTCGATTTAAAAAAAAAAATCATTTTTCAGATTTTTAAACTAAAATATCCAATTTTCGAGAATATATGTTTAAAAAACGGGTTTTATTAAAACAAAAAAAAAGTTTCAGATTTTTAATAAAAGCCATTTTTTTCAAGATTTGTTTTAAAAAATCAATTTCTAGATTGTTTTAAAAATAAAAAAATTACCGCGTTGGCACCACATAAAATATTACATTACAGCGGCAACATTAAGACCAACAAAATGAACTTTATATAGCTCTTCTTTTGAAGAATTATTTGCTTTTTAACTGTTACTGATTTTTTCTTCATAGATTTTTATTAAGAGCAATTTTTTGATATTTTAAAAAAAGAATGTCCATCAAAACATTTTCTTATAGAAAAGGTCAAGAAGAAAGATAAAAGGAAAAGTCAATTTAAATAGTTTTACCCAAATATGTCACTTGGTAATTTATAAGCTTAACCTTGAGCATATTCATTTGACTTGGTTCTCCATTATACCTTTCAGTTCTCCAGTCTTCATGAAAACTGACTACCCCTTGTGTTTCTTTTGACTCCCCATGGAACAGCAATGCTACAATTATGTTTACAGTCCAATATCCAGATCTTATCTCATTCTTGTGTTTGTTTTTTCTTTAGTTCAGTGAGCGACCAACATATGAAATAATCTTTTCCAGCTTTCTTTTAAACACAGAATCAGTGCTTTCTTTTACAAGAAACTTCATGAAAAAGAATAGTGAAAGTTTTCTTTTCCATCTAAAAGACGGCCCTTGTAATCCCTTACCATTCCCCTCTCCCCGGTATTCTTTCAGGAAGAGACTGTTAATCAAGATTCGAGCAGGTTATATACCGGTCCAGTGTAAAGTGAAAGTACAATAGAACATTTCACACCCAACAAAAAGGAATATATATATACTAATTAATTTACACTGGAATTGAAATGTCATATTCCCCGTCAAATTATTATACAGAAACAACTACAAGGTTAGCTGTTGTAAATTAGAAATTTGACCAAATCTTGTGGCTTTGCCCAAGTGACTTGTATCATCTTGAAGAACAAGCACTTCAAGTGTGCCTGATTCTCTCAACCAGGCAGCTACCACAGCTCCAGTAGATATAAACCTTCCTATATTACACTTGGCTACCTGGAACGGTGCCCCTATGCTGGAGAGCAGGCCTTCAATGGCTCGTTTTAGGGCGCCATCACCTGTAACTTTGCTGTGCTTGCCCCAGCCAGTCAAAATGCTGCAGAGAACAGTTGAACATTCCATTCAAGTATATCACTCTTAGGGGTCATTTGGTAGGTTGTATTAGGTAGAATAATGCCGGTATAAAATTTTAGTACAATGTTTGGTCGCAGATTTAAGTGTAGTACAATTAATATAGGTATTACTTATACACCATATTCAGTAATACTATTTTTATATACAGTAAACCATGGCATTAACAATACAGGATATACATCCTATTTTTCAGTACCATTTAGAAATTATGCAATGCAAGTTATTTTTAATACAAAAACCAAACGAAATAATGTCAATATAACTAATCCCAGCATTAATTGTCTTCGAACCAAATGATCCCTTATAGTTTGTCTGACTCTGAATAATCTAAGAGGAAATACATACCTCAACATCTTTGGTAGCTCGTGGCCTCCAAACACAATAGACCGTATACTAAGCAACCATGCATGGACCATTGCACATGCAGCCCCTGAAGACATCAAATGCAGATCCAAGCAAGAAGTAGACCATGTATTTTCCCAAACTTCTGAACGTTTTCCTTCAAGTACAACCAATTGAGCACCTTCTTTCTGGAAAAAAGACACCAAATATGACTCAGTGGTAATTTATGGCTATGCAAAAGCGATATTAGTCAGTTAACAATAATTAGAGCAAAGATATTAGTCATGACATGATAAATATGATGTAATCTTTGTGTGTGCTAGCTAAATTACTTCAACTCCTTTTTCGCAAGCAAACATCTCCGGATATGGAAAGAACCAGTTCAAATATAATTAGTTACTGCTAAAATTTCCTTTAGCATTGTCCATGCTCATCGAAACATTTCACAGTTAAATTCAAGAAGTGCATTACGACACAGCAATTCACATGTGCTTTAGTTAGACACATGAGTTTTGGATTGAAGCGCTCTTTGTACTACAATACTTTTTCAATAGTCACAGAACATTCTAACTGATGAACATTTGGAGGATGACATAGAATTATCTCCCCATTAAACAAGGATGGCTGCGCCTATTGAAGCAAAGATCTAGAGCTATACACCCCACATAAACTGATAACCACTATCTCTCATCTACTAAGGGAAATTTCATTCTTTATCAAAACTAAAATAAAATAGTAAAGAGAAATTTACTCTACGTTATCTTCTCTGTAGTAGTTGCTATGCAACTGCCGTTTTACCTGGCCAAAATGCCACAGCATGTCAGTCAAAGCATTGTAAAAGGCAGATGCAGTTGAAGAGTCCATCTGCTTCACTTCATTGAAAAGTGATAGAGCTTGTGCCCATACACCTTCCCGCTGACCCATGAGAAGTCCATGTGCCACCCCATAAACTTGATTATCAAATAGACGAAGTTCTTCGAGTAAGAGTGAAGCTTCATCAAATGAACTGCATCGGCTGCAATTATATTTGAATCACACACTCAAATTGTCAAATACATTCAGTTTTATCATAACATTTGAATCAATCAAGTACATTGGGATTCCACAAGGATGCAGAATGTCTTAAGTAGCAATGTTTCTGAGCACTCGGCTCACTAAGACAAAACAAAATGCTACTTACCAAAATTCACTGTAAATTCACTTCCCAGCTATGGTCTTTGTTCTTCAGTCTAACAGAGATCAAATGGACTATGCCTAAGCACACAACAGATCTTTTAAGCTGTTGGATTAGGAGAGGGGGGAGTAGAGTCAGAAGAAATGGTCTTTGTTCTTCAGTCTAAATGGAAGATGTTTTGAAGACAAAGTTAACAGCATCCAGAAATTTAAAGGAAGCTGCATTGCTACATTTTATTTTTGGTGTAAAGAACATTGAATAGAAGAAGCTGAATAGTTAGTAGATCTTTTAGGTTATTTGAAAGTACTATAGGCTGTTCTTAACAACTTTTTGGAGGTCTCCAACATGTCCTCAATGCTGAGGAATATACTTTACCAGTTTCAACCAAAAACTGCTACTTACCAAAAAATCATATCTTATTTGTCGTCTGTCGCGCTCTCACCCACTTCTAATTGTACTAAGGAAATTTGTGCCGAATTGACAGTGTAATTCTTTTGATACAACATAACTCTTTGTTCATTCTCCCTTAAGCAAATATTTTTCCCATTGCTAAGAAAGGTGTTTGGTATGAAGGAACATATTTTCCTCATTTCCCAGAAGAAACTGTCTCTCTACCCAACAGTCTTTATATTATTTTATTTTTTTTATTTTCACAGAGTCTATCGAGAAAAACATAAGCAAAGAAAGTCATTTTTCCCCTTACAATGGAAAATATGTCTTGGTGTTTGGTGACCAAAAAAATGACTTATATTCTGGAAAAATATTTTCCTTCATACCAAACACCCTTGATCCAAAGTAACTTTTGAAGTGGAAGAAAAACTCCTTAGATGGGGTATGTTTTTAATGTTGAAGTGGGTCCCCTTCAATGACAGCTTAAACTACTTCCAGGACTTTCCATTGAAATCTTCAAAGCACTTCAGGTAATAAAGGAAATTACAAGAAGTAGTCTCTGAGGACAAAACTCTCTCTCTCTCCTCTATCTCTCTCCACCTCTCTTATGAACTGCTAAACAAGGTCATATAAGCTATGGTCTATGGAGCTCTATACATGTTGAATATTCCAGCTTAAAATAAAGTTTCCTTCAATAGAGTGAGAAACATATTTCTGTTTAGGTGGAAAACAGTCAGAAGTTTCTTCTGCTTTATTTTTTTTTAAACGACAGTGGTGTCCAACCACCTTGTGCAGACCTTGATTATTCCACTGGATACCTGCTACCTTCCACCAGCATAAGTACCGGGTGACTGCCCACTAAGACTTAGGAAAAGTTTATTCTGCTTTATCGTTTTCTTACAAGTAATAACATAGTAACAATCATAAAAGTCTATATACGCATTTCAGCTGAGAAGAACAAGCATATTGAACATTGATAGGCAGACAAATATTAGCTAATCAGCATTCAGGGCAAAGACGGAAAGTCAGACTGGTGCATGCACATTTCGTATCCTCAGACAGATTCCAGTAGCACTAAATTTCATGTCCAAGATGATCAAATGCGTCAACAAATTCCTTAAAAGGAAAATGGACCTAACGACTGCCACATGAAGCTAGTCTTTCCACCCAGACAATATAATAGCCAAACTGCCTTTCAAAATAGATCATACTAACACTCACATAACGAAAAGACGATGCTTTGAAGAAAGCACTATTCAATGTAAAGAATGGCACCAGTAGGAAAGAAAATTATACCTGCAAGCATTCAGGATTGCTGAAAATGTGACTACATTAGGCTTTATTTGTAATTCATGCATCTTATGGAAAACACCCAAAATACAGAGCAAGTCCTGTCTTTCAGCATTAGTTTTCGACTTCTGAGCAGCTAATTGCTCAAAAATCTTAATGATGTTATCCTCTTCAGACTTGCTCTGAGAAATAGTGGATACAGTCTTGTCTGATCCACATCCAATGCTTGCTGATTCACCAAAAGCATTAATTATAGAGTTGTATGTGACAACATTAGGTTGTATTCCTTCCTTAGTCATCTCAATTAGCAACAATGAAGAATACTCCACAAGGCCTTTTTTACACAACGCATCAATAAGTTTGCTATAGAAAACAACATCTGCCTTGAGACCTTGCTTCTTGAACTCCTTATAAACCTCTACCGCTTCCTGATACAAGCCTCCTTTCAAATACACGCTAATCAATGTGGAATACGTCAATAAGTTAGGTGAAAGATTTTCAGCTTTCATCTCTGCAAACAACTGCTTAACCTTTGTATACATTCCCTGTTTCCCAAACCCATCCAAAAGAGCATTATAAGTGACAACATCTTTCTTAATTCCCATACTCTCCATCTCCTTGCTAACATTAAGAGCCTCCTCAAATTTTCCCAGGCTTGCATATATAGCAAGTAAAGTATTGTACGAAACCCTGTCTAATGTTATCCCTGCACACTTCATCTCATTAAATAAACTCAACGCTCTATCTAATCTCCCTGCCTTTGCACACCCACGAATCACAGTACTGTAAGTCACTTGGTTAGGCAAAATATTCTTCGCATGCATCTCAGACATAATATCAAAAGCAACATCTACCTGCCCCCCATTACAAGCTGCATCCAAAAACGTATTATACGTATATATATCCTGATCAATTCCCCTATAAACCATCTCATTAAACAAACCCCTCGCAGTCTCCCACAATCCCGCACCACTACAAACAGCAAGCAGCGAATTAAACGTAATCCTATCCGGTTGAACCCCATTTCTCAACATATCATCAAAAAACTCCGACGCCCTCTTAAAATCAGCACCCCCTTTCCCACAAGCATCGATCAACGCATTATAAGTCACTAAATTAGGCTTCAAGCCCGAATCTTTCATGGTCTCAAACACTCTAATCGCCTCATTACAGTACCCACTCTTTGCGTAAGCACTAATCAACGCAGAATACGCGTAAACAGTATTACCATACCCATGATTCACAGCATTTTCAAACACTTTCTCAGCTAAATCAACCTTACCTGATCTACCAAGTATACTAATCATAGAACTAGCTAATTTACCTTGCTCATTACGCTTTCTTTCTCTCCCAACAGCGAATTCGAAGCAACGCATAGCAGCTAACCATTCCCCTCGATTCCCAAGCTCACGAAACAAAAAAGTATAATCATCAGACCCACAAAGCTTTGACCCAAAAGTCAACAAAACCTGGTCAAAAACGACGTCGTTTTTGCAAGAACGTACAGCTTCTTGTAAAGCCTCCTCAGCAAATAAAGAATGCCGGGTATTACCAGAGACCTTGGGCCTACCAAAATGCATCTTGGAAACGAATCGGGTCGAGCGGCGACCCGAGAAATCAGCTGAAAAATCTGATCTTGAGGAAGACAAAGAGAGAAAGGTAGGGTTTTGGGAGGGTGGGTGGGGGTCATTGCGAGGTGGTGGGGGTCGGTTTAGGGTGACTTTTTGGGAAGACCAGTGACGGTGATGATGGTTGTTGCGGTGGTTGGGGTGGTGGGGGTGTTGGGGGTGGGGGTGGGATTGGGGTAGGGGGTGGTTGTGATAAGGTTTAGAGGTAGTGAGTGCACAGTGGGGTGGGGGAGTAGAGGAGGCCATTGCTGATGAAAAGAGAGATAAAAAAGCAGCTAAGCTTTTAGGAAAGATAGGGTTTTAGCCTTTTAGGAGAAGATTCTAGAGAGAGAAAGTAGAGAGAGAGAGTTGTGAGCTGAGCTGAGTGTTGCAGATATTCGGACAATGTAATCTTTTACTTTGTTTTGACGGCCGGCAGGCCGTACAGATGTTTTCCACTTGTCATCCTACGTGGCATTAAGTATGACTATATATGTAAGGGATAATTCTACTTTTGGTCCCTTAATTATTAATGATTAAGTATATTTAGCCCGTTATATAGGTAATATTTGATATTTAGAATACTTGGACAGAATGGAAAAGATGCAAAGCTAAGAGAGAGATGGAAGGTTTCCCAACTCAAAGAACAAAAGGTCGCTCTACGACAACGATTAAAGCAAAAGCAAATTCAACCTTAGCTGATGAGAAGGCTAGCATGTCACTCTCTAATATGAAGTAACAATACAAATTTAATACAATATACTGATAATTGAATGGTTTATAATTTAAAATTTGCGTTAAAATTGTGAAGACTCAAAACGTTTTAGAGATTAAAGTGCACATATCAATTATTGAAGGTTAAATGTGTTTCACTAGAAATTGTAAGGACCAAATTAGAATTTATAGATATTTGATGACTAAAAATGCTAACATCTCGTACTAGTGGGAAGGAGCCCGTGCATATTTATTCATGAATTTAATTTTTTAAGCTCTGATCATTAAATGATTTTGAAATTTATGATTTAAAATAATATATAAATTTATATGTTATTAAATCATCTTATTAGGAGTAAAACGAATAGCCGATAAATATTAGTATTAATATTGGAAAAAATATATTAAGAACAACAACAATATTTATAATCAATGCAGATTTAGCAACATAATATTTTTTGTCTTTTATTTCACTAAATTGGAAAGCAAATTAAATATAATATATTTAATCTTTTTCACTCAAAAATCAGTATAAAAACATTGGAAAAAAAAACACTGTTAATTCAATTGAATTATTGTATCCTTTAATTCTACAGCTATTAAATGCTGCAGAAATAATCTAGAAAGCTTAATACAAAATTAGTACATACTACTTTAACAAAAAGAAAACAAAAAAGGAGACAGAAGTCAAAAGTAAAACAAACGGATGGGGAGATGTCAAATTGAGACATCAACGCGGGACCCACATGGTGATGGTGTACAAGTGGATCCAATTTATAGCAAATCAATACCCACAGGAACAAGTGATAAGGCATCAAGTACAACATTTTAAGGCATACAGTTCTTGAAGTTCCAAAATTACCCTCAAAAGAAGATGATATGTCAACGAAGGGGTGTGCAGCTCACTCCCACTTCTTATATAGGAAGAAAGTGAAAACAAAAAGGTTCTCCTTCATGAATTACTGGTTTCAACTAAGAAAAAGGTCGACATATTTTATTTTTTTTAGTGTAGATTCAAGGAATAATGTACCCCTCTACTATGAAAAAAAGATTAAAAATATCCTCCGAACTTATTTTGAGTCAAAAATACTCCTACCATCCTTAAAGTTTTCAAATATACACTTGTCTTGACAGAAATTATCCCCCAAAATAATCCGAAATTATTATTTAAATCCGTTCCATCATTTAAACCCGACCCAACTAAATAATGACCCATAAGATCCCCTTATTCTCCCAATTCCCTCAAACTTCAAACCTACGTATTGGGGGAATAAGGAAATCTTATAGGTTATTATTTAGTTGGATCGGATTTAAATGATGGAACAGGTTTAAAAAATAATTTCGGGTTATTTTGGGGGATTATTTATGTCAAGATAAATATATTTGAAAACTTTAAAGATGGGAGGGGTATTTTTGACCCAAAATAGATTCGAAGAATATTTTTAGCTTTTTTTCCAAAGTAGAGGGGTATTTTTAACCCTTTTCCCTTTATTTAATTAGATAAAAATAGAACGAATTCAACTTTTATATGAAAATATATGTCAAAATTTTGGTTGGCTCCCCACATAAATGACAAAATAATTATTAACAAATTCACGTATATTATTGTTTAACCATGAAATTTTGTTTTACTATTTTTAAATATTTCACTTGAAGTTCAAAAAATATTACTAGTTTTTTTTTTTTTTCTTTTATTTGGTTGGGTAACAACTGTGAATATTACCATAATAACCAACAAAACAATACAAAATAAAGAGCTCAGTAAGTCTAATCTTTCTACGATTTCCTTTCTGATCTGAATGATACTAAATTCCGTTTTAGCAATTTTATTTTTTAAAAGATACTTATTTTTTCAATAAGTGCTTATTTTAAAAAAAGTGAGGTGTTTTAGCGTTTTTGGAAGAAAATAAATCTTTTGAGGAAATAGCGATTTTTGTTTTCGAAAAAAAAACTTTTTTTTGAAAAATACTTTTGAGAAAAATCTGGTTATAAAAGCACTTTTAAAAGCTTGATCAAACACTAATCTTCTCAAAAAACTTTTTTTAAATTAATTACCAAAAATACTTTTTTCAAAAAAATCTTTTCAAAAAAAAATACTTTTTTAAAAATGTTCGCTTTTTTTCTACAAAAGTGCTTATGACTACCTCAGCTTTATGTACATTTATGCCTTGGAACAATTTCCAATTCCTGGCTCTCCAAACGTGGTATAACACAACTCCACAAGGTGTAGCTACATTTATCAGTTGTTACTCGACTATTCGCAAATAATGACTTCAATATTTGCAAGGGACTGCATAATAAAAAGTCAGAAACTACAATCGTAAATACTTGCATGTAAAATACGGTAACTCATTTAGGATAATTAATGGAGGACGAAACCATGTTTTCCGATCACGATGGGTAAATATCTAATGAACAAAATGAGAATACTATAATTTTATGTCCCAAAAAATTAATCAGACTTAAAGAGACGAAAGGAACTTTCCCCAATCAAGAATTCTTCATAAAATTTGGACTTAACCTTTTTATTCTGGTTTCATCTTTCCTCTCCTTCAACACACTATTACAAAACAAACATTAAAAAGGAAGATGGAAGAAAATAGGGATAATGTGCTCTCTTTTTCTTACATATTCCAGGAAGAGAAAAGTGGCAAGAGTTTGAAGGGAACAGTCCTAACTAGAATGAGATGACTTTACTAGTTACAAAAGCTAAATGTGGATTGAACCACAAAGATATAATTACTGGAACCATCCCAAAAAATTGGCACTGGGATTTAATATATCGAGGTTAAATTGTCAAAATTTGCAGCACTAACAACTAACAAGTGATAACCTTCTAAAACTCACTATCAGTTTCTCTCGTAGTAGAGGTTGCTGTGAGGTGAGGAGATCCTTATGCCTGAGAAGATTTCAATCGATCGAGAAATAAAAACTACAGCTGCTCTTAGATCTTGTCACCTACCTAAGCATCAGAACTGTTGGGCTAAAAATCAACCTTCAAGCTCCTATAAAAATGGTACAAGTACATCCTCAGTATGTTTTCTTTCTCACTACCGGTCTTTTCACGTCTTTCTTTGCTGATACTGATGTGGACATTCCCATCATGACTTGATATAAATCCTTCAATCTGCAATACGGAATGGAAACAGACATTTTTCAAAATTCATTTAACGTCCACTAGAATGAAACTAGAAAGATAACATATTAGATCAGATGGACAAGAAGAAAGTTTCCCAGATACCTTGGCATCCCAATGAAAAGCGCAATCACAGAAACTCCAACAAACAGAGGGTACTTAGGAGCTGGAGTTAAATCCTGGAACAGACCACGCAAACCAACGTCAGTATCATCACATAAACGATTAAAAGAATATTGGCTCGCCAAAGTGAAGATACATTTGATACACAAAAAAAGTTCCAAAAAAAAAAAAAAAAAATACCTGTTTGTGGTGATTGAAATCGATCTTGTACTTGAGTGGACCCACATGAATTTGAGAATGTTTCTCCAAATCAACCTCAATTACATCTGATTCAAATTTGTGGGTGCTTGAAGGCAGAGATGATCTAAGCAGCACAAGGTGCTTACCCTTAGGCAAGTCCTTCACCTGGAAAAAGTTTGAGAGAGGCAGTGGGAAGTTGTACTCAATCTTCAGCGGGTCAGCAGCAGACTTGATCTCCACATGGAGATGTGAATTAAACTCTCTGATTCTATGCCCTTCAACGTGGCCACTTAAAATTGTCCGCTCTGGCTGTTCAAATACTACAAAATCCAATCCCTTAGAGTCCTCAGCTCTAACCTGCAAATTATATGAAGTTAGCACAAGCAAAAAGTATGTCAAACCATTGTGCCTTCCAATAGAGAGATTAGATAAAACTTAGCAAAATGTAACTTTGTTATCTCACACATAATCTAGATAATACATGGATATGATGAACAGTGGCAGATCCAGGATTTTCACTTAGGGGGTTCGAAAAATAAAAATGTAATGTTTAGGATTTGAACTTGGAACCTCAAGTTAAATTTTGAACCCCTGAGACCACTGAGCGAACTTCTAATCTTGTATTCAGTCGTGTTCAAAATCCTTATATGTACAATTAAAAAAAAAAAAAAAAAAAAACTTACCTTATATATACAGTGTAATTTTTTGCCGAGGGGGTTCAGATGAACACCCTCGGGCCTCCCCAGATCCGCCCCTGATGATGAATAAGTCCTCAAAGCTAGAATCTTGGCAACAGCATGTAATAAAAGTTGCAATGTATATATTCCGTCTTACTTCTACTTATAATAAAACCCGTTTCAGTGGAGTGTTTCCCCACAGTTCAAGTTTTTGGTTGACTCCGTCACCAATTTCATCAATTAATTCAATATCTTCTGGGTGTAGCATGTCTCATGGGACCTCATATTGGTTAGTTCATCTATAAGTAGACTAAAGACGTACCAGCTATGCCGGGTGGGAAAAAAAGGAAGCTCTTCCTGGTGTAAACCAACCATTATAAGATACTTCATATTTTCCTCACATTATTCTTACACTTGTACCCACTTCCTCTTGCATATCCTTTATGGCATTTATATATTTATTATAAATTCCTTTCAGTTCGAGATCAACATTAAGAACAATTTAAAAAAGAGATCAAGTTTATGATTTCCTATTCACTCATTAACATGAAAGGAAAAATGAACATGAAGCGTACCAACCTGAACAGTCAGAGACTCAGGAGATGCACGCTCAATCGTAGTTCCACCATTACCAACCTTCCTTGCCACTTTAATCACATAAGTAGTATCAGGTAGGAGTCCTCTCAATCGGTAAAATCCTGTTGAATCTGTTACTGTCTCCTCATAAAAGCCTTTTGACTCAGCTCGAGCTTCTACTGAAACACCTTCTTTTGGCTGGCCAGACAAGAGTGTAACTACTCCCATCGCACTGTAATGAAGTTAAACCATCTGAGTCTAACAAAAAATGGTAAAGATACTGCAAATGACAGGTCATAATTGACAAATCTCAGCTGATCCACCTAAGTAAAAACTGCTATTAAATGTGAACTCATGGTAGATAGATATTAGCAAGATCTAGAGATGTCATTTTGGCTTTTAGGTGCGGCTTGTGGAGGAATATAATGAAGGGATGGGACGATTTTAGCTTAAATATTTCATTCAGGGTAGGGGCACACACACACACACCTGTATGCAACACGCGTTGCATGAAAGACAACTTCCTTTGACTCTCCAGAACCAAGTTCGATTGCCTCAGCTGGAGGGGAGAAAGCATATTCCTAGGCAAACATTAGCAAACATTCCCTCGTTAGAGAAACTATTACAATTGTTATATGATGTTGTAATTTGTAAAAGATATAAGCATCCACAAACAAATCCCACGCCATTTGCTCTGGTTCATGGAAAGGGAATGAGAAGACTCGGCTATCTAACCTAGCTTGCATTTTGCTAGGATAGACTTCTAAGGAAAGTACATCTGTACACTTGAAACAAAAAGAACAACAAAATATGAACTTTTTATATTTTTACCTAAGAGATACATAACATATTAACTACTGCTCTCTGAGTAATAATTAACAGATCATTTAACATTTATCTTTAGTACAAATCATTCAAATTTATCTGTTTTCTACCATTTGGCAAGAACTATTGTTAATTAACAAGAACATACTACATAGAAAAGCGAACTTTCAAACATGACATGTTTCCTGATAGTTATTGGAAAAAAAAATCATGCTTCAAGATAACAATATGAATTCACAGTTCGTTACAGGTTATTGTTCCATAATGACAATAATATGATCACGGTATCATACAATTAAATTTAATAAAAGAAGGCATGGTTAGTAATAGAAACAACCAAGTACAGGCTGTAATGCAACAACAGCTGCTGCTAGATGGCTAGCAAGTTTCATAATGTACAGATCTAAAAAGCCAAATATCATTGTCTAGATCCCCAAAGGAATCCATGTCTCAAATGCAGGCTCACCAGAACGATCAAGTTAGAAGATAAACCAACATCTATATTCCAAGATGATCAGAAAAGCCTAAGATTAGAAAGAAAGCATAAATACCTTAAGCAAGGGTCGGAGATAGAAACTCCCTGGAAATAAGTCGCCAAATACGAAAATCCCACCAACACCTGATACTGTATTGTTCCTGTAACCATCTTCTCCACTTAATGATAAGAGAACTGACGGAAAAGGCTCGTTGGCATCTTCTCTAGAATATATACGCACTGAAATTTGGCCCAGTTTTTGACAAGAAAAGGAATGAGGTCCAGCTTTCTTTACATGATAACCAGGCTGTGAATAAAAAAAGAAATATTAGGCAGGAGTTTCACTAGAAAGAGTCCACACGGCCCTCCAATTAGAATAGCTGACAATTTAAGTTTGAATGCATCAAGGATAACTATAGCAACAAGAAAGAACAAATTTGCTAGCACACTCGTGATAATCCACCGGCTTCATACTTCTTATCTTATTTGTCCAGCAATGCATAAAAATCAAAGACGTCCATACCAGTAGTACAAATGCACCATATATCATTCAGAAACAATAAAATAGCTCAAAAGGGATGAAAAGGCTGTTAATAATCTGGAGATGCTATTGATCTGCTCAACCGAAGAATTATTGAGAAACAAGAATAGCTCAGGGAGTTATAAAAATTGTCAAGAGCATTCAAACCTTTGAAGCTTCAACACTATAACTGATATCATCATACAGAGGCCCCGCGACAAATAAGCCATCCGTCCCTGTGGTAGTTTCAAGTGCTAAATCGCCTTGCTTAAGTGGAGCACTTTGGCTGTCTCCTGCAGCAATTACTTTGACAACAACATCATCGAGAGGGGGAGAAACTGATCCTTCTATATACATCCCTAGACGACCGGCAAAAGGAGGAATTAAAGATTGGCAACCATCTTGCATCACGGCAACCTAGAGAAAGCAAGGAAAGACTTCAAAACTAAGAGTAGATACACAAAAACTACTCTATTGAAACTTGCAATTCCACTTACATGCTGCTGTGTGGGATAAAATAATATCTTTTTTCCGCCATCATCGCTGAAACATGTAAGAACAATTAGAAATGCATAAAAAGCTGAAGAATTATACAAAACTGACATTTAAAAATATATCTATTCTTGATTCTGTACAAGACGATGTTTCAAAGCATTTGAGCAGGTCAGGAAAAACATTTCCTCTGATCTCCGAGTTCTAAATATCCTGCCATCTAACTACCATATGTATCAAACTGCAAAGCGAGTGAACAAGCTTGAAAAATACAGCTAAAAAAGTGAACATATATTTTGGAAAGTCAGAATCAGGCAGATGAAGATGCTTTATCATGTCAAGTCTGTCTGAAGGCTCTATTGTCTTTACAACTCATTCAGACTAGGATGCTTACTTCACTCTCAGGGATATAAGTAATCCATAAAATAGATACATAGCTAATCAAAAGCAGATATGTATTACAACAAAAAGTTACTTTCTCTCCCTTAAGGAATAAAATCAATCACACAAGACCAAACATTATGTGAACCTCTATCGTAGGCAAAGGTCATATTCTTTAAAGTTCCTTATCAATCTATGTATTTTCGTTTTAAACAAAAGAAAATATGAGAGAGAGAGCATGAAAAGAATAAAATCAAAATATAATTCACACACCGTGCATCTCGAGGGACAAAAGTAAATTTTCCTCCTGGACTAGCCCACATGGAAAATTCATAAACGGCTGCACTCGATTGATCAACTCCGTTAGGCATACGTCTTGCCATTAGACCATAAACAACAGAACCTTCATTGTCCAAAATGTCCAGCGGTATATTCTCAGGCAAGCCCTCAACGCTACTAAATGAACTTGATTCAGCATGGATATGACCCTTCAAAAGATAGCTCTCGCCTTTCAAATAGATAGGCTACAAAAACAAGAAAATAAATGAGAAGACAAGCATGATAAATGAAATAGCAGAATACAAAAATTCAACTCCAAAAGGATCATACGGAAAGGTTAGATGTATCAATTTTCACGGATGAACTCCCGAACGAAATACATGAATTTGGAAAGCTCAGTTCATGCACTCCCGGAGATTCTACACACACGTGTTGAGAACCCTTCTGCAATTCAAGAACCAGAAAAAGAAATGAGCTTCTCACGTTAGTTAAAAGATTTTAAGAGTTAACTTTTGAGGTGGATTAAACCAACCTTGACGTTCAAGCTCATTGTAGAACCATCTGATTGAGTCAGCAAACCATCCACATTATGACTTGAGATTATGTTGACCCAGAATCCTTTTTGAACAAAATCTACCCCTTTAACATCCTCAGCACCAACTTCTAAATTGATAAAACTCTGCTCCCAGCACCATTTATCTTCTCCTGATGATGCTATTGGAAAATTGTTTTTTACCTGAAAATAAGAACATCATCAAATGGAACATCATAATGCATTGCCAACTAATTGAAGGAATAAACTTAACAAATGCAATAGAGACTCTAGTTTCAGCTAGACTACTTCTGGATACAATTATTTCTTTAGAAAACTAAACATGAATATAGTACATGCACTCCATAATGCAGAAATAGGCAACAATGTAAGACTTTCGATTTGGTCAAATGGGCTCTCGTTACTTAAAGCAGGAAAATGGAGGTTGGCGCATTGAGAGCTTAAGAATAAAAAAAAAGGAGCCTTCATATGAAATGGCTTTGGGGATTCAATGTGGAAGATGAGGCATTATGGGAGAAGGTGATCACAGAGAAATATGGTCTAATGAATGTATGGTGTACAAAAGGGACCTCCACCACATGGATTCAGTGTCTGGAAAAACATCATTGCCTTATGGCCTTTTTTTCTCTCAACAGATTGGTTTCAAACTTGGAAATGAAAGAAAGATCTCTTTTTGGCAAGACAAATTGTTAGCACTGTTGAAGACCTGTTCACCAGTAAGAAGGACCAAGGAGGATCCTATCCTAAAGGAGGAGGAGTAGTAGGAGGAGTCAGTTTTCTTTGAAGCCGGGATGCGCTAGCGATTGGCACATAGGGGAATGGTTGCCCGAGTTTCAATCGCAGATTGAAATTCAAAGAGGTTCCCGACTCAAGTGGGAAGGATACAGTGATGGCATGTACACCGTTTAGTCTTGTTATAATCTATTAATGAGAGATTCAAATCAACCTGGCCCCTGGAAACACGTATGGAATTCTAAAGCAGCACCCCTCAAAGTTATAAGTTTTGTATGGTTGGTTGTCAGCAAAGCATGTTTAACTCAGGAGAACTTACAAAGGAGGCTTTTCAGCTTGTCAACAGATATATGTGTGAAAAAGAAGCAGAAATCAGCAACCACTTATTCCTGCATTTGCAACTTCTCAGCTATGGCAGATTTTTGAACTTTTTGGGTGTTAAAGGGGTGATGCCAAACACTGCTGCTAAATCACTATCATGTCGGAAAGAAATAAACAGGAGATGCTTTGAAGGAGAAAAGAAAATCCTGAAGATCAAATCAAATTGTTTTTTTGTTGATAGCTTTTTGGTGTATAAAGGAATGGAAAAAAGATCGTGAAAGTCTGTTACAGTGCATGGAATATTTTGTATAGATAACCAGGGTTTCTCTTTGCTTTTTTTTTTTTCCTCGCTTATTCTCCTCTTTTCTAGATTTTTTTTATGTAATCACAGCATTCACTTAGTGCTGGGTTTTGACATCAGAAATGCCTACCGTTTCAAAAAGCAAGAATTATCTACTATTTACTCCTGCATCAGGTCTACAACATGCCTAGGAAGAAGAAAGGGTCCGCTAAACTCCTAAATGAGACGAAGAGATGAACACCCTTGTATTGAATTACATACAAACCATTTTTCTTGGATAAAAGGAAAATATAATGAAATAGCTACGGGAAAACACAAGTGTGAAGAAATTTTCATTCCATATACATTGTCAACAAACAAATTAATAAAATGTACATCTAAAACTTCTACTAGCTGTTTGTATGACCTATACTCATATAGATAAGAAGATCTGAGCGGAGAATGCAGCGCCCTTCAGTCACAAAAATAAAAAAAACCCAGGGAACATCTTAGAGGACTACCCAGTAAAAGTAAACTTCCAACCAGCGGATGCTATAATCACAAAACACAGTTTATTTTAAAAAAGAAAAGAAAAGCACAAACCTTTCATCACCGAATATAGTTAACTGATAACAAGGGGAATAAAAAGCAAAGGGAAAGATATTGGGATGTAAGTACACAGAAAAAAATTCAAAGGGGGACAAAAAGCAAAGGAAGAAACATCGGGATGTAAATACACAGAAAGAAATGCAAAGGGTCCTATAACAGGATGAACAAGGACATAGGTGGGGATGTTACCTCAACCCTGTATTTACCAGGGAGAACATTTGAGAAGAGAAATTCATTACTCTCATTTGCCAAACCAATAGTCTTCTTATCGTCTTTATTTCTCCCATCCAAGCGCACAAGAGTCAAAGAAACTGAAGAACCACATTTCTCCTTACAAACAACAGAGCCATGTATACTTACTTGTGCCTTCAAAAAAAGAAAAGGAGCAATCAACAAGCATTTCATTTGAATTTAGATGGACTGACTTTTTACTACCATATTCTACAACTTAGATATTTAGTTTGACACATCATGAGAAGAATTAGCATAACTTCAAAGCAGTCCTTAGTTGGATTTAAAATTCTAATAACATAACTCAAATACCTGATAGAATTTGACATCCAATAACGGACTCCTGACTGAGACATCAATATGAGAAGGAGAAAATAGAAGCTCTTTAGCGTTCTCACGTTTTGCTGGAATAGCAGATAAGCGATAATCACCAGGGGGAACCTGTGGCAAGTTGAGATAAAATGTTAACGTGTTTCAAGCAGGAAATATTGACAAAGTTTCTAAGTTCCATTACATCCGAGGATGATGATAGAAATATCCCCATGGAAACTTTATGTCAATCAGTTCTGAAAGGATGAGGAGAAAGCTAGAAGGTCCCAAAGATCCAAGATTAAAAGAACCTTGGAATTGTTACACCCTAAGTCCTATTCTGCTTCGACTAGTATAACTAATAGATTCATGAGGGATCTTATACAAATGGGCTAAATTATATCTAGTGTGACTTTTCTGGAGGGAAAAAAAAAAAGAATTGATGTATTTCACTTTGTAAAGTCGAGAGCAGGTATCTCTTTCATAAGGCCCTGAAGAACTGCCCTCCAACAAAACAAAGGAATAGGAGGAAAGGAGGGGAAAAGCCACCCAACCAGAACCCAAGTAATAAAAATCTTACAATCTGACATAATGTGGTAACAAAGCATCAGAATTCTGAGAGCGTTCACATGATTTAACATGATTAACAGTTTAGAAAGCAGGATGTAAAACTCAATTTAGATTAACACTGGCAAGGACCCAAGAATACTGTGGCGAATATGGTTGTTATATTAGATTAACACTGGCAAGGACCAAAAAGTTTGAACTTGACAGGAATGTTACAAGTTTACAACAAAACCTAAAGATAAATACAAAGTGACCCCAAAAGATAACAGATTATGCAAAACCACTCATCATTACCAAATATTCCAAGGTACAGGGGAGAAAAAAAAAATAAGACTGACATGACTAGGGCAAAGGAAGAGGAATTGTCCTCATTTACCCTTCATCTTTTGGATCCTTTACAATGACATTGCACTTATAAATAGACTACCTCTTTCATTGGTTAGTTTATGTTGGCCTTTCTCATGCAGGGCATTGAGGTGTGTGACGATCTCATCTAAAATCTTAAATTATTAAAAATCTGTATGTTAGTAAGAAATCCATTTTTGTGATAATCAGTAACGATGAAACTCATACCCAGCACTTTTGCATGTGTTGGTACCGCATTGAATTGTATGATCAACTCAAATATAAATGTTCAAGCTATTAGGAAGAGAACACATTTGCGAGCCCACATATATGTCCAGTCCAGACTCTTTTTGGTTAAGAAAAGTAAGGATTTCCTAAGACTATATAAGGAGACCTATGTTGCTCGGACTCTCCAAAAATGTTGCCACACCTGTGTTAGATTCTCCAAAAATGCACTACTTTTGGAGAATCCCACACGCAACCATCGACATATCTGAAGAGTCTGAGCAACATAGAAGGAGACAACAACCTTTCTCAACCAATGTGGGAACTCTAAGACCTCCCGCACGTCCAGACTTAAACAAATGGAGAGTGGATAACATAACAGGTGAGTCCAATATTAAGATGTGTCTTAATAAACAAGCACCAATAAAATTGAAGGAAATTAGTTAAAAGGGGTCTTTACAAAATGAATAGAGGTATATGACCCTCTGTATACATGGACGATTCTGAAATAACACAGAGGCGATCTGTTACATTTTGTGGAGGGTCATTTAATCAATTCACCCCCAATAATTGATGGATGTTGCGTTGTGCACCCTCCCACCCGCCCCTGGGAGTCGAAAAAGTATGTTACTGATGCACCCTACAAGTCATGCTTTCCCATACGGGGCTACTGTGACAGATATATGCCATTAAGCATTTGATTATCCTATTTCAGATAAACAGCATCCTACGACAGCGACAGCAAGTATTCAAGAAGCAGAAAACTATTCACTCTGCCATACCTCAAAGCAAAAATGGCCACTCTCATCAGTAAGTTTCACTTGAGGTTTAACGTTTTGCGGGCCGTGAGTCAGAGCTACCTGCATGCACATAACCATTTGCTAGAAGATAATGGAAATATCAAAAGAAATTGCAAATATTTTTTAAGTTCTGACGATGAAATTAGACAATTAACAACTTGGGGTAGGTGTATGATAGACTAGTAAAAAGTAAGGAACTAGTATCGAGCCACTAAAAGATACCAACCTAACTCATTTCACATAAAATTATCAGTGCATAATTGCTAACAGTATCTCCCAAAAGTGAACTCACCACTTGTTAAGAAAAAGGTCATATTACACAAAAATGTCCAACCAGCATAACAAACTAATTTCAGAATTTTGAACGATGTTTCATGTGTAAAACATCAATATGGAAAGCACACCAACAATTGGAGAAAGTTGCTAGTTTGATAGAAGAGCAGAAGAGAAACACGATACCTTGGCTTTGAATTCAGAACTAACTGTTTGCACAACACCACATACATCATATGATGCAGCTTTGATGTCTGAGAGAGAAGCCATATTAGGCAATACCTAAAATCATAAGGATGGAAGAGATGGAACCATCAAAAACGGGGGCAGTAAGTAACAATTTGGAATAAATGACCATATAACAAACTATTTGAACTAAAAGGAGATAGATCTCTCAAATCATCATTATAAGTTTCTTAAACAATGCAGTTGATAAGCTTACCAAAAAGTCAATGAGCCTGTCAAATCTGTAGTGCACCTTCTTTGCTTCTATTGTGTATCGTTGAGAGGTGACCTGGAGATGTTTTGCAAGTCAATCAAATGCCAAAAAAAAAAAAAGGGCTATGAAGCATGCACATTGAGAAGTACAAACATGAGATATCTTCTGAAAGTGAGGGGTAAATTTGAACATAAAAAAAAAAAAAAAAAAAAAAAAAGGGCTATGAAGCATGCACATTGATAAGTACAAACATGAGATATCTTCTGAAAGTGAGGGGTAAATTTGAACATATTAAAAGTTTGCAAGAAGTGAAAATTGCAGACAGAAATATACATGAGGAAAATATTTAAATATCCCCGAGGTTTTAGAATATTGTGCCCCAACCCCTAAACCCCAAAAAAACATAATTTTAATATGTTCTAACAAAACCGACCATTTGGAAAACCCTGCTTCTTAGACCATTTCAGTCAACTCAATCAAGCGTTTGAGGAAGTGAACGGCTAAGGTATGATGGTACTACTTCCTAATCACACCGGGCAGCACACAGAGCTTAAAGGCACAATCAGATATTTTTACTTTTTACCAAATAGACAACCTCAGAAAAGACTGACGCTAAAGACAATCCAATAGTATTTACAACAAATTGCCAATTTTTCAACGTACAAAACTTTGAAGCTACCACATAGCTGCAAATAGAATTACCTGGTCAACCTTGTAATATCCTTCTTTGTCAGTGATAGATCTTTTCTGTCCATCAACTAAAATTTCAACACCCTCAATTCCATTACCATCTCCATCAACCACACGACCCCCAACAGAAAATCCAGTGACCTATTAAAAAGGTAAAATGCAACAACTTTTTGAAACAAAGGAATTACAGAAGAACCTAATGTGCCAATGATTCTAAAGGACAAAGACTCAGAACATGTGATAACATGCATAGCACTTCTTACGACCGATTTGCCAAGCAGAAAGAATACAGTTAAAGAAGAAAGCATCCATCCTCTACCTTAGGTTTTACAGAAGAAACAATCAAGGAAAGGATTAGAGAAGCATACACTATGGCGCTAGAAGAACAAAATATGCACCGTCCAAGTAGTTAAAATAGTTTGGAGGACTGTGAAGAACATACAAAGATAGCTGGTCCTTTAGCAAAGGGTATTATAAATGGAGGCGAAAAGAGCTCAGCATGCTCTTTCGTGCAGTAACCAATAATTTACTAAAGTGAGTCCATTTTTCATTGGCTGATCATTCTTTCTACAGAAAAAAGTTAATTAACAACTCAAATTTATATTTTGAGACAAATATGTAGGTTTCTTTATATGAAAGAGAGACAAAGATTGATATTCATAGCAAACAACTGCTCACCACAAGAATACTTTTCATTGTCATAATATCTTTTTATTTAGTCCTTGATGATCTTTATTGATCTGTCTTTGCAATATAATCTCCTTCTTCAATTCAACTTCAATAAAGAAATCCTCTAACTGAATGGATAGATGAGATTATATGGTACACAATGAACAATTTATCAAGTGTGATCAACAGACTTTGGTTCTTTGAAATGGCAGTTGCAATTGAAAGATATATACACGAGCAGTCAAATTGGTTGTTATACCTTGTTAAGAAATTTCCTCACAAACAAAAACAGCAGCAAAGTGATGTTTTTACATACTTTTCAGCAGATACTTAGCCAAAAGGACAGTTTTAAATTCCCACATAATAAAATAGAGGCCCATTTAAATGGTAAGAAGGAAACAACGTGCAATACTATACCTGAAACCTTTCCGGCACTATTACATGGTCATGCTGAACTGATATGGACATTGAAGAAGGTGAAACATCAAAAACTGTGTTTTCACCCTTGTAGAAGGGTATAAGCTTGTAAACCCCTGCAATAAGTTCAGTAGATCAATCCTTATAATCGAGAAGAGGGATGGAAAGGTGGTGATAAATGGTATCTTACCAAATTAAAAAAGGTAGATACTCATACAACACGGTTAAAGTGTTGAACAAACCATCTTCTAGTACTCGAACAGCACTAAAATTTTCTTTGTTTTTTTAGTTTTTCTTTATCAGTTTCTTCTTGTGGTTGACCAAATGGCACGAAAAAGTAATAGAGAAGAAGCATTATGAACTTCGTTTTCCAGTATCAATCAGTGTTAACGTCCTACTGAAAGAAATGCAGTGCTAACTGGCTACGCAACACTTCTGAATGGCCTTGCCAAACCCACTGCACGCGTCTACTAAAAGAGTCTCTCTGCGAACAGTGTGAAGGAATATGAACAGCAAGGAGGACAACTAATCATCTTTTGCATGACCAAATGAGTGGAGAGCTCGAGGCGAAAGGGCCACGGCTCAAAATGTCAAATGAAATGGAGAACCTAGTGACAGAGCATAACCTATAAACAACCCAACTTTATTACCTAAATCCTTGTCATTTAGTTCTTGGGAATCAAAGGGGATATGATCGAAGGTGCCGGAAGTGTGAGTATGGCCAGATGTAGAAAGAAGAAAGCCGACATTGACAGGCTAATACTGTAATTAAGAGAAATTGGGCTGAGAAAGGTATCTGAATAGCGAGTATTAACTGGGAAGCCTAGTATAGAAGGTCATTTTTAAGTATTGGGGAGAGGTGATTAGACAGGATATGGTGCAGGTCAAGCTTTTTTTTTTTTTTTTTTTGGTGAAGTAATTAAATTGTATTAGAATGGCATCAAGAACAGAGATACACCAATAGTGTACTTCAGTAGTAATTACAAGTAATAGTCACAAAAGCAAAACCTACCACCTATTCCTTCATAAGCTATCTAAAATCTTAGCTATGTCCTCTGCCTCCTGAGGGAGTTCATGAATACACCAACTATAGAAAAACACTAGACAGTTCATTTTTAACTTCTGGAAAGTGATACTTTTATTTTCAAAACATCTCTGATTCCTCTCCTTCCATATTGTCCACCAGATGCAGACCGGCACAATTTTCCATCTCTCTCCGTGTCCTGACAGATTCCCACCTCTGTTCCAGCAAGCTAGAACTTCAACTGTACTCCTTGGCATTGTCCATTTTAGACCCTTCAAATTAAGAAAAATCTGCCAAAGTTGTTCTACCACTTTACAGCGTAAGAAAAGATGATTAATCGTCTCTGCTTCAGTTTCACAAAAAAAAAAAAATCTGGAACATAGTTGACGACCCCTCTTCATCACATTATCTTGAGTTAAAACAGCCTGTCCAGCCACTAACCAAGTGAAACATGCCACCTTGTAAGGAATCTTAACTTTCCAAATCAACTTCCAAGGCCAGAATCCCAGTTGAGTATTTCTGTTATGAATGCATTTGTAGGCTGATTTGACAGAGAATAGCCCCTTCTTTTCCTTCAACCAAACTAGACTGTCCACATTAGTGGACAAATCTTTGAACTGCTCAATAGTATTGTAAAATTCTGTCAACCTTTCCACCTCCCAATCATTGAGCAATCTCCTATAACTGAGATTCCAACCAAAATTATCCCTAACTTCCAAAATAGTTGCCATCTTCTGTTGGTTCAAATTGTAAATTTCAGGGAACAAATGCTTCAAAGAGTATTGACCAACCCAAACATCGTGCCAGAAATGTTTTTCCCTCCATTTCCTACTCTAATCTTGGAGTTATGCCATATTTTGGGCCACAAATTCCTGATGGATCTCCACAAGCCAACACCATAAGGACTCTTCACTTCCTTGGTAATACATTGATCTTCCATCCCATATCTAGATAGAATAGTTTCTTTCCACAAAGACTGTTCCTCTAATGCAAATCTCCAGAGCCATTTCAGTAAAAGGCTCTGGTTGTGAATTTTCAGGTTCTTAACTCTCATTCCACCTCTTTGCTTGCTGGAGATGACAATTTCCCAGTCTACTAAATGAATTTTCTTTGTCTCACAATTGCCTTGCCACAGAAAATTTCTTCTAATGGTATCCAGCTTTTTAATGATCTCCCTTGGTATTGGAACTAGAGACAGCATATATGTTGGCAATGCATCTAATACGCTGTTGAATAGAGTCAATCTACCTCCCAGTGATAGATATTGACTCTTCCAATTAAGAAGCTTCTTCTCACACTTCTCCAAAATAGCATTCCAAATGTTCATAGATTTACTCTTAGGAGGTCCAACTTACCGAGGACATGACTTTAGATAGGAGGTTATGGAGGACACGGATTAGGGTAGAGGGGTAGTAAGTAGTTGAGTGTTGTCCTACTTATCATTTCATACTAGTAGTCGTAGTATTATCCTTGTAGTTCCTTGTCGTTTGATTTCTGTTACTATTTGCTGTTGCTTGTACTTCGGTTAGCATATTATTTTGTGGTAGTTACGACTCCTTTCCGTTCAGTCAGCTTTATCCTGCTTCCTATAGTATTTTGCCATGCCTTTTATATTGCTTTCATATTGCTTTGAAACAGCTGGGAGGTAGAGATAAGGTCTGCTCACACTCTACCCTCCCCATTCACTGGGTATGTTGTTGTTAAAATGGCCACATACTTTTCCATGTCATGCATTGTTCACGAGAGATCACAATAATCTGCTGAGAGAGAAGATCAGTAGAGTTGACCATAGAAATCTTGTGCAAGTTGTTATTAATTAACCTTGATTAACTCTGTGCTAGATCCTCTCCCTACATATGTGATATCCTTATTTCCTATTCCTTCAACAGTAGTGAAAAAATTAGACAAGCTAAGGAGAAAATTTCTATGGCAAGGTTGCAAAGAAGGAATGGGTTACAGTTTGGTGGAATGGGATAAAGTAATACTTAGCAAAGCAAGGGGTGGATTGGGAATCAGAAATCTAAGACTACAAAACAATAGTCTAATGATGAAGTGGCTATGGAGATATAATGGAGAGGAAAATGCCCTATGGAAGGAAGTGATCATGGCTAAATTTGGTGAACTTAGTCCTTGGTGTACAGAAACAGTCACTGAACCCTTTAGGGTTGGAGTGTGGAGAACTATCAGGGCTTTGTGGCCATTGATGGAAGCAAATCTGAAAGTTAAGGTGGGTAATGAGGTCAAGATTAAATTCTGGAAAGAAGGATGGATTGACCAAACTCCTCTAATGGAATCATTCCCAGATCTGTTCATTATTTGTAACAATCCCGAAGCAAGAGTGTGTGAATGTTGGACACCCCAGGGGTGGGACCTTTCTTTTAGAAGGCTGCTAAATGATTGGGAAGTGGAGAGGGTGGCATCATTACTTGGAAAACTAGGAGGCTGCAGCGGTATCACAACAGAACCTGATAAGATTATAAGGAAGCATAGCAAGGATGGTTGTTTCACAGTCAACAGCATACAAGATAGAGATGCAAGGTGGAGCTGGAAGGCCACAATATCAATGGAATTCCATCTGGAAAACCTTGGTACCTACCAAGGTGAAATGTTTCACATGGTTAGTGGTAAAGAGAGCCTGTCTTACTCAGGAAGTTTTACAAAAGAAAGGGATGCAGTTAGTACCCAGATGTTTTCTCTGCAACAAAACAGGGGAAAACTAACAAACATCTGTTTCTTCATTGTGAGTTCACTGCCCATCTTTGGGAAATCTTTCTCAAACATTCTAATATAAGATGGATCATGCCAGAGCACACTTCAGATCTGTTCAGTTGCTGGATTAGAAGAGGAGGGAGCAAAAGTAAGAAAAGGTGGTGGAGGATAATACCAGCCTGCATATGGTGGACTGTGTGGAGAGAAAGAAATGGGAGATGTTTTGAAGATAGATCCAATTGTATTCAGAAAGTTAAATGGAATTGTATTGTATCTTTACTTTTTTGGTGTAAAGTAAAAAAGTAAAAAACTTTTTACTCGTGGTGTATCCTAGAGTAAAAATTGCAAATAACCATAGCTACGATCCAAGAATCTATCTCTCTCTCTCTCTCAATAAAGATTTAGGTGTACTCACTTCAATCTATAAAAGAGTTGCCTTGTAAGAGACTTCACCAAACAGGTAATTAAATGCAACTTTCTTACTCGACCATTCGAGATTTAAATAGGGTGACTTGTGACTAGGTTAGAGATCAAGCCCTACGCAATGCGAACTAAGCTTGGCATTTAAGTACAGAAGGTACAGGGGTGGGTCCATCATCCCCAGTTTCAAAGGCTCATAAGCCAAAATGTGCTTATAAGCCAATTTGACCGGCTTATAAGCTTACCAAATCCCTCTCTAAGATATCTAACAAAGCTAAATGATACTTTTTAAGTTATTTGCAATAACAAGAACTACTTTTAATCTCTTATTTGATCTTCATATGTCTTAATTTGATTTGATGTTCAAGAATACAAACCTATGCAATTAAAACTTCCAAATATTTATATAATGCTAGGAAGCAACTTACACTTAAACAGTTAAGATGATTATATACAGCCAAATCAAAAGAATTACACAGCAAAAATAAAAGTTTTACCACAAGGAATGGATTTCAACGAGAAGATTCCATTAGAATCTGTCACAGTGTGGCAAAGTGCTTCTCCCAGTCCTAGATCACCAGGTGAAGTTATAGAGTCCTTAGGGCAATCAACTTTTGTGACATCATCAGAGTATAAATAGATATGAACTCCCAATATGGCATTTCCCTGCAATACAACTTAACATCACAAAACATAAAAGAATCTCAACATACAATTAATTGGAACAAGAGAAGCTACGTTGGAGACTCACCTAATCATATTCTAATCCTTCTCGTGGGATGGGGTGTTAATTTCATAATCACTTGGTATCACAATATGGGAAAACAAATGAATAGGTCAATTGTTCGCTAATTCATGTCAATAACACTAACGACCCCAAAGCAGCTACACATTTGTTGTCTTTGCTTCACAGTTTGTGCACTTTCATTTGAATAAGAATGAATAAGAGGACACTCACCGTAGTAACACTACTAGATAACAAAAGCCAACATCAAAAGAATAAAAGTATCATCCAAAAGAAAAGTAAGTCCTTAATCTATTTTCCCTTACATTTAGTATAGGTATATCACATTGATGCAGCACCAGAAAGGGAAACCAACATATCAAGAAAGTTGTAATCGTCCTTGTTTCCCTTGATGGGTAAGAACCTTGTATCTATCTTAATCAATCAACTGAATCGTCATCTTGAGAAAGCAAAGATTATCTTAGATCAACAGAACTTAGCCCGCAAGATTACCAGTTTTCAAGTTCTTGGTCTCCATAAGCTTCGTTAACCTACTAGGATATCAAGGCTAGTTTAACTTTCTAGAATTATTTTTGCTATGTATTAGCAAAAAGGTAACGGAGGTATAAATCCGAGCGAGCTTTAAAGTTTATTTTAAGTCCTACAAAGTTGCCTTGACCCATCAGTTTCTTAGAAGAAATACATGGAAACTGTAATAAGTCGCAGCAGCACACTGTAATATAAAACTTACAGCAGAAACACAGATCAAGTCATTACTAGAGAAACTCACCTGAGCAACCACAGATCCACGAATATCATAACCAGGTACAAAGAAGAAGTCCTCCACTATTATATTTTCGAAACCCAACTCAATCTGCAATGAGAACCAACATGGTAGGTTCAAGTAATTATTCAATCAGTGTTACTTATTCCTAATGGATGTACAGTAACTTAGGAAGTAGATATGGTAAACAGAGTCTACATAATTACACGGAATCAAATGAACACGAGGGACTCAAAACGCACCTCGGCAGATCCTCTAACTTGAACATTCAAGTCGTGACGTGATGCACGTAATTTGTACTTCCCTGTAATGAAGATCAATTAGTACACTGCGCAGCTTTATAACCGAATAATTGCATGTTAAGCACACACAGAAACTATCTATTCATAAGATAAGCATCATAATCATACCTACCTAAAAAAGTAGCATCAGAATCATGCAGTTGGTCCATCTAAATATATGCACGATAAAATACAACCAAACAACTTTTAGGGTAACATACCGGGAATAGTGTTTGTGAAGGAGTATGTTCCTCTGGGCGTTGATAACGCAGAGGACACAACATCACCTGTGGGAGACAATAGCTCAACCTTCACATTTGATGGGCCTCCATCTTTCTGAGAGCAGCTCTCCCCGCCGATACTTCCCACAATTCGTCCAGATACAGTGAACCTGCAGAAACAGTGACTCAAGAAAGTTAGCACGTAGAAAAGTGGGTAGAGTGCATAATGCACCTTATATGGAATATATTGCTAAATAGTCGAGTGGGAAACAAGATAAATATGGTAAAAGACTTAAGCTCCCCCTCCTTTGTTCACTGTTAATGGAACAAAGGATTCAAAGACTATTTTCAATATTATAAGAATAAGGACAAACCCTGTGAACCGAAAATTTATATCTTCATTGCGATTGCAGCCAGCATGATCAATTACAACAGGTACCTACAGAAAAATCCTTCTTTGGTCAGATACACCAGCCAGAAAAAAAAAAGAGGGGGGGGGGGGTGGTGCAGGGGGGACATTAAGCTGCTAGTAAATCACGAAAAATGCATATGCTAACAAAATTGTCATCAGCTTATGATTGAAGACACTCAACTTGTTCAGGATCCCACGACCATCCATCCGGTCCCTTGACTTTGATCAAGAAAGAACCCTGCAAAATAATTTCAATACAATGTGAGAAATTCTTATTTTCTCACTAAACAAGAGAAGTGAGAGCAAGATGTCATGTTAAATTAAAAATCTAAGAAAGAGGAAGAGGATTGTTGTTAGTTGGTGATTCCTGTGAAAAGGAGTTGGGAGAAGCTCCAGGTCATCTTCATTTTTGTGGGCACTTGTGTTATAGTTGTTTAATATCACATAATTATCATTAAGAACTGTGGAAGAAGTAATAACAAGTAAAAAATTACATAAGATTAGCAGAAAAGAGAAAGGTAGCACTGTTGTCTTTTCTAGTCTATCCAAAATGAATACAAAAAAAGGGTATTGTTTAGTTATCAGGTTAAAAAAATAAAGGATATTGTTTAATATCAGTGAAAATAATGTTATTTCTCAAAATAAAACAGTGAGTGAAGTGATATTGGAACTATTGGTAGAATTTTTAGTTCCATTGAGTACCTCTTTGATAAGGTAGTTCCATTGTGTACTTTTAGTGTAAAAAGAGAATATCTTATTACAAAGATAAAGAAGCAAACTTAGAGAGCATCTTGGTGGACTCTAATAAAACAAAATTATATCATTAATCAAAAAAAAAGATTTTGCGTGCATGCTACTCTGTGAGTTACGCATTTGAAATGCATCAGTTGATGAAATAACGAAGTTAAACACAAGGGTATCCTCTCTATCAACTAAAGTTTTAAATGAGGCAGTCCTACAATTCAGCATGGCAAGCAGAAACCTTGGCTCAAATCACACTACCACCCATTTATCCAAGACATTTATACATCCTTAGCCTATGAAAAAGAGTCAAGCGCGCAAGTGAGTCGGTGATGTTGAAGACATAATAAGTTAAATGAAAGTTTACACTCTCTGGCAGCTTAAAATTTTAGATGAGGCAGGAACATAATTCAACATCTATTAGAAGATCTCAGACCAAGCCATGTAAAAATACTCTACATTTGCGTACAAGGAGACCCGGTCTACCTTCCACTTTTACAGTCATGTTTACTCCATCTTTAAATTTGATAAGATTCCTACACTGTCCATCCCGTAACAAAATATTATAAGGGATTGTCTGGTTTGAGGGATAAGGAATAACAATCCAGGATAAAATATGGGATCATTTTATCCAGCATTTGGTTGAATCGTTGATTCCGGAATTTGCAGTTCCAGGATTATTAATACCTGCAATTGTGGTATTAGTTTTATATCACACTTCTTTTCAAAGAAGTTATTTTTATCACACTTAATATGGGATGAACACCAAAAAGATTAAGATGCTCTTCTCCAAAGCTCTTTCTCCAACGGCCTATTAAAAGTCAAGGTTAAGATTGGAAATTAAAGTCTATCCCAACTATCTAGTGTAGCACCAAACACATGTTATATTATACCCATATAATATATGTGTTATTATTATACAAAACACGTGTGTTATAATATACCAAACATCCGATTTTTAGTCCAATGGACCAAACATCTACACATAAAAGTATATCCCACCAAATAATCCGCCCCTCGTACTCTGATCCTGACATAATAATATTGATATAACTTGGTCACCCACCAAAACTACCCCCTAAATACCTTGGCTAAATAACTTATTCCTCAAGAGATTTCAGTTGCCTTGTGTACATTGGCCGTTGGTAATTTGGCTGTCTTGAGCATAAACCAATCTTCTAATTTAAATACGATCAAAGTACACTACGAAACTCAAAGTTAGTGACAACATAACCTCATCGAGTTACCAAGCAAGAAAGAAAAAACATAAGCTTATCCAAGAAAATGTGCAACTCAGTACCATTTGGAAGAAGTACCTTATCATACACTGGAATGAAGTAATAACCATTAGGGGCACAATACGTTCTTTCCTTTACCAAGCCATCCAATGTGCGAAGCTCAACCTGCAGTAGAAAAGCATATGATGGGAAGCTCTAGTGTGTTATCCTTACAGATTTGCTTACACTGTAATGTGTAAATTGTTAAAGGCTGAATGGGAAATAGTAGGCATAGTGGCATACTACAGCACCCATCAACACGGTGCATAAATAACTGCTCAACACCATAAATTTGAATAGATGAATTGGAAAACACCACCACCAATCAATGTCCAGAAAATGCCGTCCTTTTTAACCTAGGGCTGCAAGGCATAGGCCCTGGGGCACGGCGCTAATATCCCATGGAATTTTTTATTTTCATACATAAGCAAAATGTAGCATATAATACAACCAAACAATGGTAAAAATAAAAACGACACTTAAATCATTAAAGGAAAGGACAGTGGGTTAACTGTCAAGAATTTATGCTTTTGAAGATAGATCTAATTCTATTCAGTAAGTGAAATGGAATTGTACTGTTTCTTTTGTTTTGGTGTAAAGAGCAATGCATAGAGGAAGTAGATTATCTGGTAGATTTATTAGGAGCCCTGTAAATCAGTTTTTGTTTATCTTCTTTATAGTCTTACTATTCTTTTGGATGTGGCCAGCATACCCTTAAAGTTGAGGAACACAACTGAATACAACAGTACCATTCTTTATAGTAGTATTAGTTTCGGCTTTTTTGTTAATTTAATATTTTTGTATATCTTATTCTTAGTTCTCTATTACTACTCGTTGTCTCTTCTGCTTCGGTTTCCCTTTTATCTCGTTGTTGTTAGTGCTTATGTTTCCTTATCTGCTGTGTTTACACTTTCCTTGAGCCGAGAGCCTATGGGAAACAGTTTCTCTACCTTACAAAGGTAGGAGTAAGGACATCGTACATCCAGAGGCGGATCCAGGATTTAAACTCTATGGGTTCAAACTTCAGATTTTTAGCATTGAACTCATTATATTTTTAAAGTTAGGAGTTCATATCTACTATTTATTACAATTTCAGTAATTTTTTACACATAAGTTTATGCTCCGCATCGAAAATTAGGGGTTCAAATTGAACCCCTATATACAATACTACATACGCCTCTGCGTACATCCTATCCTACCCTCCCCAGACTCCACTTGTGGGATTACCAACAAAGCGAATATACATGATTCATCTAGCAGACATCACCTAAGATAAAAGAGCAAAATAAAGGAGAATCAATTTTATGAGTAGCTGTTGGGACGTACAATGATATTAGAATAATCGAATTTAGGATCGGTTGACTTCCTTGACTTTATCAGTTCCGAACTCGCCTACATCCAAAAATAGAAACAATCCAGATCATCAGTGTCAAAACTCTCTCTTCTTCACCTACTAAAAATCAATCTGACATGAAGGAACTACTAGAAAAACCTAAAAATCAATCTGATTCGAAATCTAAGGTAAAAATGAAGTAGTTAAGAGATAAAAAAAGACCTCGACAAAGCCGCCACATCCTTGAATTGAATCAGCAGTGACAGTAGCGGAAACATAGAGAATGATTAATATGAGAGTGAGCACATAGTAGTAGTAGTAGGTGGATGCCATTGCTATACTCGTCTCTTTAGAGATGAGCACAAACAGATCTTAAGCAGCTCAGTTGAGCTCGGAATTTCTCTATGCTCTGAATGGGCAAGGGTTTTGGTTTTTCTTTTCACATAACAAGAAGGGACAACTTAGGGGTCGTTTGGTTTGAAGTTATACTGGATTACTCATGTTGGATCCTCTAAATTATTTCATTATTGATTGTTTGATTTGTTGTATTAGAAGTAATATGCATTGCATAATTTTTTAGAAAAAGTTATTTGTTTACAAAAATATCCTCCATTTTATTTAGTAGAAAAATGGTTTGAGGAATCTCAGGGTTATTTTTGTCATTTTTATTATTTTATCCTGAGATTGTTATTTCATCCTCTGTCTGGAATAACTTATTCCGATACTATTTTTAATTTTGGGATAACTTATTCCAAAATTAGTAACCAAATAAGGGATAAGGCGATACTAATTTTTATCTCAGAATTATTTTCCTTATCCATAGTACCAAACGACCCATTATTATATAAAGAGCTGTTATTCCACCCTCTGTTTGGAATAACTTATCCTAATATTATTTTTAATTTTGGGATAACTTATTCCAGAATTAGTAACCAAACAAGAGATGGAAATTATCTGTTATCTGACAGTGATCTTGCCCCTTATAGGGTAACCCATAGATTTATGCATATTGGGTTAATACAAGTTGAATTAAACCTTTAACTTTAAGAGGTTTACTGAGAGCTTTATAAGACTCTAAGAGATGAAAGAAATCGAAACCGGAAGAAATCCTCATAGGGACAAATAAACAAGTTTAGTTTATGGACGTTTTTATTTTAATGCTTATCCTAACTTGCGTGTATTTTTGCAAGATGATAATTCTTTAGATGCTTTAATATTAAGTATCAAATTACATGGTTATGATTATATGCCTGGTACAGAGGTAATATGTATCTGTTATAGAATTTATTATAAACCATTATATACCATGAATCCTATGTGTAAGATCATGGATTTTAAAAATGAAACTATTTTAATAGAAACTAATTTTGGTAAATCCAAAATTATGACCGAAAGACTATCAAGTTGGGATGAAATAGATTTCCCTAAAGAGTGGGTCATTGAAGGAGCAACACCTCCTCAAAATATTTTTACTGAAATTTCAGAAATTGAACAAATCCCAGATGGGACAGTAAAATTAAGGTTTCATGAACCTACACTTGCATTAGAAGATGATGAACATAATAGTGTTCGAACTAGTATACCTAGATCTATATCTTCTAACAGATCTTATATATCTCCTGTGGATTATATTGTACAGACTCTTTCAAGGGCATCTACTTCACAGATAAGAGATGATGATTCTAATAGAATTGATAGATTAAATATTAACCGTGATAATATTGTAACAGGTACTAAAGACCCAGAATTGACTGAGTCAGACATGGATTTTCCTATATTTAATGGATCCAAATCAGAAAATTAATTTTAGTCGGGGATCACCCGCAAGACTAGAAATTAGTAAGGAGTTTTATACTCCTAAATGGATAACATTTAGAAAATGGTTTTTTGATATTTCAAACCGAGAAGAAACAACGGCTTTTCCAGGAAGAATTTTATAAAGACCTTTCTGCAGCAAATCAGATTATATCTTTTGTTCCTTGGTTTATGGCCAAATACTTTGCAAATTATATTTACGTTATAGAAAAGAGATTTTACTTTAACAAGTGGAGAAAAGGTCCAAAGTATTTATCCTCCACAGTGCAAATTTTCGTATGGGAAAAGATTTACATTTCTCGGCCTTTTCAAAATTAATTGAAAATGGTGCTTTTAATCGTCATGACTATCATATTAATAATATGATAAGGCAACAAAATTATACTAATGTTTATATGAATATTTTGGGTGAACAAATATTTTCACTTCATGAAAAAGTTGATAAGCTTTTAAATAGTCTTAATAAGACTACTATTGCTGATAAGGAAAAACGAAGGAAGTTGTTGCTACTCCAAGTATACAGCCTCCTCCTGAAATTCATGATTTTAAGCTAAAACCCTTATCAGATTTAGAAAGACTTTTAGACGAAAAGTTTAAAGGTTTAAAACTTAGTCCTTTAATTGCAGAGGATGATAAATATTTGTCTGATATTGATTATAAGGCTCGCATAGCATCAGATATTAATAAAATTGATGAATATTATGTCAAACCTACCCAGAGGATGTACTACTATCCCCGCCCAACTCTCAAGATGTTTTATTAGAGGAGCATGAACATGTTATTTCCAACAGTTATAGTGGTAAGGAGATATATGAATGGAATATTGACGGTTATAGTGAACGCCAAATTTATTGCACTATTCATAGAATGTTAATGTACGGCACTTATGCAAGATTCATAAAAATACCGAAAGAGTTATTACGGATATGATCATCATGGTTTTCTTGCCCATGCTTAAAAAGTTGGTGGGATAATTATTTGACTAATGTGCGACAACATGCAATTCTAAGCGTTAAGCAAGAAGGTGAAGATGAAGCACTGCTAATATAGTTTATACACTTGTTATTAATATTGTCGAACATTTTTCGGGAAGATGGACGGATAACATCTACTCGCACCATGCTTGAAAACCTTAGATGCAAAGACCCTAACCTCATTTAGGTGGTATAAAGATGTTTTCTTTGCGGGGTCATGGAATTACCAGAGGTAATGACTCTCGTTGGAAGTCCAAATTCATAGATGGACTCCTCCTCTTTTTGCGTAAAGAGTTAGAAAAGCTCTTGGGAAAGGGAAGAAGTATAGATTATAATACTTGTACTTATGGTAAACTAATTGGTACTTGTATGCGGTACAAGGGTTAGCATTATGTAATGAAATTTAAACAAACCCGACGGATCAAGCGCCACGGTCTTAATGAAAGACAACAATTAGGAGAATTTTGTGGACAGTTCGGTATGGACATTCCACAATCTTCTAGAAAGCCTCATAGGCTTAAGAAGAAGCATAAGGATTTCCAACAATGGAAGGAGAAGCGTCTACAGAAAAAAGCTAGGCGCAAAAAGAATTTTAAGGAAAGAAAAGATTTTATCAAATCCAAAAACCCAAAAGCCTATTATAAGTGTGGCAGAGTAGGTCATTTTTACAAAAATTGTAAGGTTAAGGAGAAGATTAAAGCCCTTAACATAGACGATGACCTTAGAAAATCTCTATATAAGATTTTATTAAATTCAGATCCAGAACCCGAGGATGATTCTGGTAAGGAAAGTGATAGTCCTTCCAACCCCTCTTCAGATGAAGATATTAGGGTGTTAGACGAAGAGAGTTATATCTCAACCGGCTCGGATGATGAATGTCAACCATGCCAAAAAGAGGCAACTTGATCAAAACCAAGGAAGACGATGAGTTTTATAAACTTGTTTCCCCGTTTAGTGAAAACCAAATTCGTGTTTTAGATGGTAATAACCTCGTAGATCTCTTTAAATATATTAAGGATCCAAATCTTAGGTCCGCATTATAGACCAAATAGGTTCAAAACAAGACCCCAAGAAGAACCAATTGCTGTAGAAATTAGAGAACCTACAGACCTTACACTATGGCCGGAGTCGAAAAACTCCTCCAAGAAGGAATATTATAAGTACACCGGCCACCACCCAAGATCTAGAAAGAGAGGTTTATAACCTTAAGCAAGAAATTTCCATCCTTAGGAGACACCAAGTGACCTTAGACCATAGAGTCTTGCAATTGGAGGGAAAAGGAAAGCAAATCATAGAAACACCAGTTCCTAATACTAAGGAAGGACCTCCTGTTAATAACACTGTAGAAACTGTTACTACAGAAGAAGGTGAAAGTAGTGGTCCCAGTTCCAAATTTTTAATAAAATTAGAAACCATTACTTCTTTTAATTTTTTTTATAAAAGTTACTCTTTTAATTGATTATAATTTCAAAAGAGTTTAACGCTCGGTTGATAGTGGACGATTTAAGTTGTATACAAGAAGGATTAATACCTTCAAAATATTTTGAAAAAACTACTCATAGTTTACGGTCTGCTAGTGGCCAAAAAATGGGTATTACTTATAAATTACCCAAAGCTTATATTTGCCAAGACAAGGTTTGTATTCCTGAAACCTTCGTATTGGTAAAAAATATTTCAAACCAAGTTATTTTGGGTACTCCATTCATCCATAAATTATTTCCTATTCAATGGATGGATGACAAAGGTTTTATAGGAACCCATGATAATAAACCCATTAAATTTGAGTTTATAACTGAACCCTTTTCAAGGATTTTAAATGAGATTAAAGACAGACTGATGAATAAACATCAGCAAATTAATTTTCTTAAACAAGAGATTTATACTCTTCAAATTGAAGATATTTTACAAAATCTTAAATTACAGGATAAAATTGAGTTGATAAAAAATCATTTTTCTCTACATATTTGTAGTGATCATCCTAATGCTTTTTGGGACAGAAAAAGACATATTGTCACTCTTCCATATGAAGAATCTTTTTTTGAAAATGATATTCCTACTAAAGCAAGACCATGTCAAATGAATTCAGAATATTTGGAATTATGCAAAAACGAGATTTCTTCTTTTTACAAAAGGTCTTATAAGATCTTCGAAATCTCCATGGTCATGCATGACTTTTTATGTCAATAAACATGCTCGAACAGAAAGAGAGTTCCAAGATTAGTTATAAATTATAAACCCCTTAATAAGGTTTTAAAATGGATTAGATATCCTATTCCTAATAAAAGATTTATTAGATCGACTTCATAATGCGATTATATTTTCCAAATTTGATTTAAAATCAGGTTATTGGCAAATCCAAATAGCCGAAGCAGATAAATATAAAACTGCTTTTAATGTTCCAATTGGACAATTTGAATGGAATGTTATGCCTTTTGGATGAAGAATGCCCACTTAATTCCAAAAGATTATGAATGATATTTTTATGGCTTATAGCAATTTTATCATTGTTTATATCGATGATATTTTAGTATTTTCAAAAACCATTGAAATGCATTTTAAACATCTTGATATATTCAAGAAAATTATTATTCAAAATGGTTTAGTAATATCTAAACCAAAAATGTCACTTTTTCAAACAAAGTTAGATTTCTTGGTCATAATATTGAAAAAGGAAAAATTGTTCCTATTAATAGAAGTATAGAATTTCTTCTAAATTTCCTAATATTATTCCGATAAGACTCAACTTCAAGATTTCTTGGAAGTTTAAATTATATTTTCGCCATTTTATAAAGATTTGGCAAAAGATACATCTATTTTATATGATAGATTAAAAAAGATTCCAAAACCTTGGATCGATGTTCATATGCCAGTTCAAAAATCAAGGAAAAAGTTAATAATCTTCCTTGTCTTACTTTAGCCAATCCTAGTTGGCAAAAAATTATTGAAATCGATGCCTCGATATTGGCTATGGAGGAATACTTAATGTTTTCTCCAAATGATAAACAAGAATATTTAGTCCAGTTTTATTTGGGCAAATGGAATGATAGCCAAAAGAACTATGCCATTGTAGCAAAAGAAATTCTTGCTATAGTTAAATGTGTTCTTAAATTTCAAGGTGATTTATATAATCAAAAGTTTCTAATAAAAACTGATTGCCAAGCGGCAAAATTTATGTTTAATAAAGATTGCAAACATGATGTTTCTAAACAAATGTTTGCCGCATGGCAAGCTCTTTAGCACCATTTGATTTTGAAATTCATTATAAAAAGGGAATTGATAGTAGTCTCCACGATTTTCGCACTAGAGAATATTTAAGTTCATAACCGTCATCTTCTCATTTGCGGGATGAGACCCACACCGACACCTCCTCTAATAGAGGAAGGGGAAGAGGACAAAAGGAACGGGCAGAGGAAGGCGTTCTTGCTCAAATGGGCAACAAAAGGCTAATAAGCCGATAAAATCGGTCGATATCGTCTGCGAAACTTCGGTAATGCCGTAAACAAATCACTTTGCCGATTATCTTGCTTTATAGAAGCACGAAAAAGGGGAATAATATGCCTCCATCATACTCCCGGTTGCCCTCGTAATTGATGATAATGAGGACATTGATTCATATGAAGAAAATGCTCAAAGAGAGTTAATAATTCTCCTTGAGAATGATGATCTCCAATGGAAACGAACCTTGCCAAATAATGCAAAGGTATTTTGATACGAAAATACATACGCCACTCGACTTATAAATATCGGATGAATTATGAAATGATCCTATCATATACGGGGTCACGGGAATTCAGCATTTTTATCCTCGCTAATAGCAAGAAAATTTATAATTTTTCAAAAATTGTCATCAAAAAGGTATTTTCTCCAAATGAATGGGGAATAAGTCCGTTAAAGGATAGGGATTATATCCACCGTAACAAAAAGTCATGCTTAAATTTAATTATTGGGATTATGTTGAAAGCTTTAATAAAGCTCTTTTATATGAAAATCCTAATAGGAAACATTCATGGTTTATAAAAATTTGTGTCAATGTTTATAAACGGGCATACCAAATTGGTTTTATCAATAGTGGATTCATTATGGTCCAACCGTGAAATCTTTTTAACCCTTTAAAGGTTTATATACCGAATGGGTTGATGTTTCTCCAAAAATAATGATTTGAAAATAATATTACTTTCCGAGGAAATTTCTAATATGTATTTTCAATTCTCCATTCCATGGATTATGAAATGGACGGTTGAAGTGGGTTATACCGCAAATATGCCTTGCTTAAACAGATTTTTTTATACAAAATTCGGGAAAAAATTATTACAAAAATCAAAAAAGATGAACTATTCCATGACAAAGATTTAATAAATCAAATTAAAACAACCATTGCACAATATAAGGACTTTCAAGGACAAAGGAATACCAAGGCATTTGAGCAAATTGCTCAAAAAATCAATTGAAAAAAGGACTAATGTACTCATAGCCCAATACATGGAGGAATTTAAGTCTAATATAATGCAAAAGATCTTAATATGGAGGATACACATCAATGGCGTCCGTAGGTCATACCACCGATAATGAAGAAGAAGTTAAGACTATAATAACAAAAGGTATAAACTATATTAAGATGCTTCATCTTCACCTTCCTTTTAGAAAATAATTAGTCAAATAATTATCCCACCAACCTTTTAGCTAAACCCTTGAACAAAAGATCATATCGCAATAACTCTTTCAAGATTTTTATGAATCTTCGTATAGTGAACATTAACATTCTATGAATAGTGCAATAAATTTGGCGTTCACTATAACCGTCAATATTCCATTCATATCTCCTTACCACTATAATCGTTGGATTATGCTCCTCTAATAAAACATGAGGAGTTGGGCGAGGATAGTAGTACATCCTCCGGGTAGGTTTGAAACATAATATTCATCAATTTTATTAATATCGATGCTATGCGAGCCTTATAATCAATATGACAAATATTTATCATCCTCGCAATTAAAGGACTAAGTTTTAAACCTTTAAACTTTTCGTCTAAAAAGTCTTTCTAAATCGATAAGGGTTTTAGCTTAAAATCATGAATTTCATGAGGAGGCCATAGGCAACAACTTCCCATTTTCCTTTATCGCCATTAGTAGTCTTATTAAGACTATTTAAAAGCTTATCAACTTTTTCATGAAGTGAAAATATTTGTTCACCCAAAATATTCATATAAACATTAGTATAATTTTGTTGCCTTATCATATTATTAATATGGAGTCATGACAATTAAACCATTTTCAATTAATTTTGAAGTTTGAGAAATGTAAATCTTTTCCCACTTCGTGAGGATAAATACTTTGGACATTTTCTCCACTTGTTAAAAGTAAAATCTCTTTCTATAACGTAAATATGATTTGCAAAGTATTTGGCCATAAACCAAGGAACAAAAGATATAATCGATTTGTCAGTAAAGGTCTTTATAAAATTCTTCCTGGAAAACAGTTGTTTCTTCTGGTTTGAAATTATCAAAAAACCATTTTCTAAATGTTATCCATTTAGGAGTATAAAACTCCTTACTAATTTCTAGTCTTGCGGGTGATCCCCGACTAAAATCAATTTTCTGACTTGATCCATTAAATATAGGAAAATCCATGTTCCACTCTAATCGGGTCTTTAATACTCGTTACAATATTATCACGGTTAATAATTAATCTATCAATTCTATTAGAATCATCATATCCGTGAAGTAGATGCCCTTGAAGGAGTCTCCGTACAATATAATCCATACGGGAGATATATAAGATCCGTTAGAAGATATAGATCTAGGTATACTAGTTCGAACACTATTATGTTCATCATCTTCTAATGCAAGTGTAGGTTCATGAAACCTTAATTTTTCGTCCCATCCGGGATTTGTTCAATTTCGAAATTTCAAGAAAAAAACATTTTGAGGAGGTGTTGCTCCTTCAATGACCCACTCTTTAGGAAATTTATTTCATCCCACTTGATATGTCTTCTAGTCATAATTTTGGATTTACCAAAATTAATTTCTATTAAAATAGTTTCATTTTTAAAATCCATGATCTTACACGTAGGATTCATGGTATATAATGGTTTATAATATATTCTATAATGTATACATATTACCTCGTACTGTGCATATAATCATAACCATGTAATTTGATACTTAATATTAAAGCATCTAAAGAATTATCATCTTGCAAAGATACGCAAGTGTTAGGATAAGCATTAAAATAAGCCTGTCCATAAGCTAAACTTGTTTGGTCAGTTCCTATGAGGGATTTCTTCCAAGCTTCTTCGATTTCTTCCATCTCTCGTAGCCGCCATAAAGCTCGGTAAACCTCTTAAAGTTAAAGGTTTAAATGCAACTTGTATTAACCCAATATGCATAAATCTACGGGTTACCCTATAAGGGGCAAGATCAATGCCGATAATAGTCTAAATGTAGCATGATCATTATCTACAGTCATAGTTTCTTCAGTAGTTTTTACTATTTGTTTGAGACCTATTTTCTCAAAAGTACCCATTTGATAAATTGTTCTGGGTTCAATTTTAGGAATCGTCCATTTATTAAGGAGATCCAATTCTTGAGGAGTATCATATTCCTCTTTCTTACTGTTTTTAACAGTTCTTTTTCGATTTATAAAATTCATTTTATGAAATCGTTGAATTACATCACCTATTACTACATAAACACCATGGCTCTGATACCATTATTACTGCAGGATCGCGCCTCCACATGATGCCATCTAGGTTTCGTTTTTACTAGGCTATCGACCACGGCGTTGGGGTTGTTCTTGCCGTAACAAGTCCAAACATGCCCTCAAACGCCATCCCTCGGCTAAACGGCGGAAAACGGTGACCACCGCCCGGTTTTGAACAATCCGCCCGGGTCAATCTCACCTAACCTTGAACATCATGTTTTGGCATGATCATGATGCATTAAAGCACTATTACCATGATCTTAGTAGTCTAGTGTGACGTAATTCAACGGAGTATTTAGCCTATAAGGTTAAACATGAACTTAAATTATAAAATAAAGTAAATAAAAGAAAATAAAATTTATACCTTAAAGATGTAGGTTGTGCTCAGTAGAAGGAGATTTGTATGAACAAGCTTTTATTTATGTAAGAAAGATTTTTTTACAGAGGGGAGTAGTAGAGAGCTTGTGCTTGGGGGATCCAAGACTTGCCTCTACAATAGAGAGGAATGATCCTTATATAACAGATCAATTACACAAAACAACAAAATGAAAAAGTAATTGGCCGACAACATGATGGCCAGATAAAAAGTAAAAGTAAAGAAAAAGCAAAAGCGGCCAAAAGTAGCCGAAAGTAAAAGCAAAACATAATAATTACAACTTTAATTATTAAAGCTGCTTTTATAAAAGCAGATTCCCTACTTTATGAAAGTAGCCGCCTAGTGGCGGGTTCCACCACTCATCATTTCATCGGTGACTTGCCCTTGTCTTTTGCTGAGCTGGAAGATTCTTCCTCTTGGCCAAGAAATTGGGCCGCGAATTGTGCAAAGTCCTCTGTATTAGCTGGGCTTTGAGATTCTCGCTAAGACTTGATTATTATAGTCTTCTTCTTCTTCTTCATTATCGGTGGTAGCATTTCGTGACGCCATCACGATGTAAACCGAAATAGCTTCCATATTAAGATGCCGCATTATATTAGACTTAAATTCCTCCCGTATTGGGCTATGAGCTGTTACTCGGTGGAATTAGTCCTTTTTTCAATTGGATTTTTCGAGCAATTTGTTAAAAAAAGGACTAATTCCACCGTAATCAGCCTCATAGCCCAATACATGGAGGAATTTAAGTCTAATATAATGCAAAGATCTTAATATGGAGCTATTTCGGACACATCAATGGCGTCCGTAGGTCATACCACCGATAATGAACAAGTTGTAAGACTATAATAATCAAGTCTTAGCAGGAGAATCTCAAAGCCCACCTTAACAAGAGATAAGGTGATACTAATTTTTATCTCAGGATTGTTTTTCTTATCCATAGTATCAAACGACCCCTTATTATATAAAGAGCAATATTTTATATTGTTACGGCGAGAGACTGATCTGATCCATACCATGGAATGGAGGTGAAACAAATTTTGTCCATCTCTAAGTTAAAAGGTAAAGTAGATAGGCTAACACAGTATTGTAGCTTGATTAGGATTAGAATGGCTAATTAAATTGTTACTTTAATGACTCAAATCTCAAAAATCATCCTTTTGAGAACTTCTATTTTTATTGAAATTATTTGATTTTCATTAAATTAAAGACTTAAAGAAACAAAATAAAGAAGAAATTCAAGATAAACGATTCTGTAAAAATAAAGATGAGAGATAATGGTTAAAAGGATGAATAAGCATGTCTATGAATGGGGATCTTCACTACAATTAGGCGAAAATGCTAAAATTTGCCTTAAATTTTGCAAAATGATCTAAATACATTTCTGATTTAAATATATTCTTGTTACTAATTAGGTTGAATATGCTCTCATTAACTAACGGTCAACTATTAAAAATTAATTAGTATGATTATTCATGCTTTGTACCATTAATGTACTAATTAGTAATGTTGTAGAACATATTAACAATGGTGTTTGAATAGAGTCAGAGTCAAGATTTAATATGTATGGATTCTAAATTTTGATCTTCAATGGATTATCAAGACAAGTATGTAGGATGTGAACCAACACACTAGCTTTGCCCCTATGTTTAAAGAGAGAGAGCTTGAAAGATAAATTACAAGAAATTTGACTTGTATTTTCGCTACTTTACCCTTTTAAGTAATTAAAAAAAAGTTTTTTTTTTTTTTAAGGAAATGAAGAGGTTGGGATGCATATTGTAAAAAATATAGACTATGGTGCAAATCACAAAATAGTGCATGCTTCAAGGGTCCAAAACGCAAAGAACCCGTTATTAGTTTGATTGGTACTAATGGTTGCCACATGTCCAAACTTGAATAAATAAAACCGTTACGGGTCGTTTGGTATGCGGAATAAATTATCTCAGGATCATAGTCCTGGGTTATGGTCCAGAAACTAATTTATCTCCTCTGGGAGGTAGGATAAAATAATTCCAAGTTTGATAGGATAAGGTGGGATATCTAGAATTAGGTTTGAGATTAATTTTATACTTTGTTTGGTAGAATAATTTCTACCTTCTACAAACAGAGTATAAAATTAATACCAAACTTAATCTTGGGATGTATCCCTCATACCAAACGACCCCTTATATCGGATAGGATAAACAAGATATCCCATGAGTTGGAATTAGATATCCCATAATCGATATATCCCACCATTTTAGTATATCACATGAGATTGTTATTCCTTATCCGGCCAATCAAACGACAGGATAAAATAATCCCACATTTTATTTCATAATTCTTATTTCTTATCTCGCATCTCAAAAACTATTAGGCCTTTCGCGGCAGTCAAAGAAGCAAAAAAGATTCACTTTAGAAAAACTATTATTATTTGTTGTCAATAAAGAGGCTGTACTATTGCATAACAGGCTAAACAAAAGTCTACTAACAACATATGATATGATTAATAGGAGAGTATTGTCGATAAAGCTACTGCATTTTTCATTAATGGCCTGGGAGGCACTGAATAATTTTTTTAACACCATGCTTTGTTAACAATTGTATGGGCTATGGATATATAGATTTGGTAACTGCTACGTCTGGTGCTGTTTCTATGGGAGTATGCACATTCACACTTCAAAATTCCCATTGATATTGTTGAGAATGTCAATTGCAATATCTAACAAAGTGCACTTGCAAGTTTAATCCGTGATGCAAAATTGATTGTGTGGGATGAAATGTTGGTGGTGAATAAAATAATGCTGGAAGTTTTTGATTTGCTACTAAAAGATCTTATGGATACAGATGTAATATTTGGTGGAAAAGTTATTGTTCTTGGAGGTCATTTAAAACAAACTCTTCCTGCTGTACAAATTGACCAAAAAAAAAAAAATTCATTAATGAAAGCGTGTTATTCTAGCATTTGGAGTACTAGAAAAAGTACTATTATCTATATGAGGACAAAACCGATCCTGCATTTTTTGATTATTTGCTAAGAATTAAAAATGGTGAAGAATGTCACGACTCAACAAATAAGATTGAAATTTCAAATTCTTTAATTATTCTTTTATAACTGAAAGAGAATCTTTAGATAAATAGTCACATATCCATATTTGCGTTCATTTGGCTGTTATGCTTCTTATACAGACTCGCGCTTAATTTAAACAACAAAAAATAATTTTGTCAATGAAATCAACGACATGCTTATTGATAGATTCTCAGGAAAATCGAGAAAATTTTGTTGGCATTGATGAGACTATATTAAACCTGACAATCAAAAACTATTCTACTACATACTTTAAATCCTGTCGGATTGTCTCATTACATATTATATTTGAAAGAGAACCATCCGATTATGTTATTGCTAAACTTAAATACATATGAAGCTTTATATAATGGTACACAGATTAATCTATTGTGACTTTAAAATCTATGTTATATGTGCTAAGAATACCACAGGCGATTTCAAGAATATGCATATGTATTTATCCCGAGATTACTGTTATTATTATCACATGATGAAAAATTGTGTGTTCCATTAAAAAGACACAATTCCAGTAAGATTATGCTTTGCTATGACTATAAAAAAACGCAAGGGTTAATTTCATAGACGGTCACATAACTATCAATTTTTTCCCACTAAAATCACATAACTATCATTTTTTTCATCAAAGTCATTTAACTATACTTTCTAACATAAAAATCACAAAACTTAAAGCTTACTAACACAAATATCACACCTACCGAAAAATTCAATTTCGGATGGGTAATATTTTTTCTTATTTTTAATCTAATAGATACAAACTCAATTAAAAAGAACTGACCCGACCCAAAACTTATTTGCAATTAAAATACTAAAAGAGTGAATAAATTTGGAAAAAATTTATCACAAGATTATTAATTCCGATGCAAATAGTAATAACTAGTACTCCATAAAATTCAGTCTCCTACTATCCAACAAAACGTAACACTTTTCAATATATATTGGAATAAAAGCGTCAATATGCCCTAAGATTGAAAAAATTACATCAAGCAATATAATACTTACGAAGATAAATTTTTTCAAAGAACAGCTCTCCAAATATTTTAGTCGTTGAGCATATAATTAAATATCAAGGACAAGCTTATCTCCGATCATATCCTCCTCCGAAACATTTTTTTTTTGTGTACCACAATCATGGGAATTCCACCATCCAATAGTTAGCATCACAAGCCACGACATTTTATTTCCGCTCATGAAAATGAATCATATAAAAAAAAGGTTGAATTGCATTAAAAATTACGAAGAAAAAAAGGCATTATCAAACTGAAAAAAGTTAATCCTAGAATGAAAATTTAATTTTTTGCTTGACAGCCCCTAGAGATAAGGATCGTATATTTGGTGGAAGGAGGATTGATTACGTTTCTTTAGTATCATCTAAAATGCTTGTTTCACCATCAGCTCAATTCTGGTGGAGATATCTTTTGCTGCTTCGTCAACAAGTTGAAACTAAGACCACAACTCAACTTTCTTTAACTTAGGAATGATATTTTCAATGAGATCACATTTGATGAGAAAATGTTACTCCAGTTAATTGCCTTTGAAATATTCCTATGTCCTAAGTGATGGTTTTTATAACGTGTTTTCTCATTTTGACGACTAACTTGAGCTGCATGATTTTCACATAGATCTTCCAATTTCCTTTGTTTTCCCTCCTCCTTGTTGGAACTGATGATGTATTTACTTCAGAGGTTAAGGTACCGATAGCTATATGAGGAGCAGAGGTTAAGGTACCGATAGCTATATAAGGAGCTGAGATAGTAAAATGACATCTCCTCCTAAGCAACTTGAAGAAATTTTGTCATCAAATCCTAAGGCACACAAACATTACTTAATTAGAGCCAACCTATCATTTATAAGGGTTCAAGTTGAGTAGGACCAAGACAGAGTATTTGGAGGGCAAGTTCAGTGATATAGTGCATGAGGCGGATGTTGAAGTGAAGCTTGACACCCAGGTTATACAGAAGAAAGATAGTTTTAAGTATCTTGGTTCTATTATATAAGGAAATGGGGACATTGATGATGACGTCACACACCGTATTGGTGCAGGATGGATGAAATGGAGGCTTGCCTCCGGAGTGTTGTGTGACAAGAAGGTGCCACCAAAACTTAAAGACAAGTTCTACAAAGTGGTGGTTAGACCAACAATGTTGTATGGGGCAAGAGTGTTGGAAGATGAAAGTGGCCAAGAAATCTCATGTGTCAAGATGAAAGTAGGAATGGAAATGAGAATGCTGCGATGGACGTGTGGGCACACCAAGAGCAATAGGATTAGGAGTGAAGTCATCCGAGACAAGGTTGGAGTAGCCTCAGTGGACGACAAGATGCGGGAAGCGAGGCTGAGATGGTTTGGGCATGTGATGCGGAGAGATGCAAATGCTCTAGTGCGGAGGTGCGAGAGGCTGGCTAGGGACGGTTTCAAAAGAGGTAGAGGTAGGCCGAAGAAGTATTGGGGAGAGGTGATTAAACAGGACATGGCGCATTTCCTACTTACCGAGGACATGACCTTAGATAGGAGGGCATGGAGGACCCATATTAGGGTAGAAGGCTAGTAGGTAGTCACGTTTATCCTTTCTTAGGAGTAGTTTTATTGCTCTATAGTTTCTTGTCTTTTGATTTCTGCGAGTATCTGTTGGTTTATAATGGCTTATTTACTTTCATTGTTTTCATTTTCATAATTGCTTTGATTTGTTTGCCCGTATCTGACCTTTCATGCCTTTTCTTGAGCCGAGGGTCTTCCGGAAACAGCCTCCCTACCTAAGGTGCAGTGGTGAGGTCTCACAGACACTCTACCCTCCCTGCATTTCACGTTGTGGGAATTCACTGGGTATGTTGTTGTTGTTGTATCATTTATAAAGATGTCTTTATTTGGAAAGCCTTCTTTGTGCAATATGCCTCGCGCATTAGTTGGCTGGCAGTATATAGAAATTGACTGTCTTTTGTGATCACTCGAGGATCCAAGTACCTATCATAAGGTAACAAGATGCATTACAACTACGGTACTTGCATCTATTTTTTTAAGGAAAGCTGGAATTTTAACCGGTGGTTCGGTTTTAGGTTCAACAGAATCAGGATGGTGGAAATCACGCTCATCTATGGCATTGTGGTTCTCCACATCAAGCTTGGTTTGGTTGTGCGTCAGCCTTTGAATCAGGTTTCTCATCATCTCTTGCTTCTTTTCTTAATGTTCCATTTTCTTAACAGATTTGACTCCTCTTTACTTCCCCGGTAACTCAACTGCTACTAACAGTGCCATACTCATTTTCCAAGCTGGGAATGCTTTCTGGTGTTTTATTTAAACTCTTCTACGGCTTAATGGATAGTTGGATCGCTAACCTAAATGAGTGCAAAACCAGAAAAGAAAGAGAAGAAGTCGATTTTTGCAACCACGTCATTCAGGTTTCTCCCATTGACCACCTCATAAACATGAGCGTTGCATCACTGAAAAATCTTTCTTGCTCTGAAGGGGTCTATATTTTAACTTTATATTTAAAAAAAAATTAACCTCATCAAAACACACTGACAAGGTATAGGTTAATAGATGCCATGTTTTCCAAAGAAAATTACTAATACTAAGTTTATGTAAGGGGCAGGACAAGTGTATGAATCCATTTCTCACTTGGCATTCTGAATTTCCTGTAGTAATTGAACGCATATATTTTTATGTCATTTAGGTGCACAGCGGTGCAAAACTCTTGACGAGTTGCTTGAGAAACATTGGAAGAACATGAGGTTGGTTTTCAACTGCACTTTATGGTTTCTGGTGCTTGAAATTTGACTTCCATCAATTTCTTGAAACCAGCAAAGGGAAGTGATTCATACAAGTATACAACCATGCATCCTTCATGCCCAATAGATCATAATTGGCATGTGTTTAATCTTGTGAGGTCGTTTCTTGGTTCAGGCTTAGTGCCGCTTTAAACTGTTGTTTTCCCTAACTTTAAAAACTGTTCTGTAAAAGTGGATATTAGCCTATATTATTTTCATTAATCTATACAACCAATTATTTTCCATATTGGAAAGGCTTTGACTTGTGTTACATTGAAGTTCTTTACTGTTTGTCACAAGAAACGATGTTACATGCTTTATCCTTATTGTTGTTTGGCTGTTCATGCTGCGTGGCTCCCTAATTCATCTATGAGTTAGCTTGAATTTTCACTATCCAGCTGAACATGAACAATGAACCGTATATATCGAGCGAAAGTTCCTCCAATTTTGAAGAATTTAATTTGCCAGTCATTTGAATAACTATCTTCAGTTTTCCATTTAAATCTTGTACATAGCGACTTAAATCTTATGTTACTGGCTTTTCCTGTACCTAACTTATGTACATTCATTTAGATTTAGCACGTTTTTCTGAATGGAGCTTAAAAATCAAACAATTGTGCGGCAAGGCTTTTTCCAATCCGTCCCTTAATTCATCTTAATGCTTGGGCCCTCATATTCTGTTCGTAGAGCGGTATACCAATAAAAAGAAGCAACTATTTAAGCAAACCTTGTTATTGTTATTCTTTCTTATGCATAGTAGGATTATGAAAATCTATGAGATGCAACAGGATGTATTGTATGTGTCAATAACCACTTAGCTAATAAGCCTGTGGAGACTGAGGACATTCCACAAGCTGTATTTCCGAATACTGTATTTGAGTCAATTATTCGAATCACTTTAAATTAGCTTATCTTATAAGATCGATGGCAGGCTGGTTCGGAAGGGGTGATTTGCAGAGAAAAGAATAGCAGATAGAGTTAGAGCAAAAGAGAGGATCACTACGAATTAGGTTAGCACTATGCTTGATGAACTTTTGCGCTGGTTCATGTTAAGCATTTAATTCAGTTAGAAATAGAAATAACGTGCAATCTGAAAAACCCTCATCTAAAGATCAACTTCTCGGACCACATAGTTTGTACAATATATTTTTGTTCTTTTTATTAGTATATTATATGATTACATATACAACTTTACAAATACATAAATGTGACACAAAGGAATCAACCACGCGCTAGCTATACTCCTTATATATAGTTGATTAATAATATATAGTGAAATTGTACAGTTTTATATACTAATATTGCTATTACCTTCCTGTGGGATTCACAATCTGGGAAAAGACATCATCTGTGTTACTATCAGCATTTTCACTTTCAAGGCTCAAAGTGCTTCTATGCATAGCTATCAAACTGTTTTGATCAGCATTGTCATGATCCACCTGATTAGTTGCCTCAGAAGGTGATAAAACACCATCTGGATTTTCCTGTAACTGAAGGGCATATTCAAGATTCCATAGCACATCGCCCATGGACGGACGATCTATACCACTATCAGCTAAGCATTTCTCTGCTGTTTCTGCAAATTTTTTCAAGCATTCAGGATTGATCTTTCCTTTCAAATGTGGATCAATAATATCTTCTAAATGACCTTTCCTTTGACAAACTAATGCCCAATCCGCAAGGCTAACTTGTTCTTTCGGAAGGTTTGGATTAAGTGCTGGCCTTGCACACAATACTTCAAACAAGACAACCCCATATGAGTACACATCTGATTTTTCAGTCAATTGTTGTCTTCTAAAGTATTCGGGATCCAAATAACCGAAGCTACCCTTTACAACTGTTGTAACATGCCCTTGGTTCATGTTTGGGCCAGTTTTTGAAAGTCCAAAATCTGAAACCTTAGCGACCCACTTGTCATTTAACAAAATGTTTGTACTTTTCACATCCCTATGAATAATGGTGTATTTAGCTCCTGTGTGAAGGTAATGAAGTCCTCTGGCTGCCCCAATGCAAATCTCCAACCTCTGCTTCCAAGATAGTATAGTTTTGTTACCTTTATAAAGATGTTCCCTCAACGTTCCGTGTGCCATGTGGTCGTAAACAAGGACCATTTCATTATTTTCTTCACAAAACCCGATCAAGGACACTAAATGGCGATGCCTTAGCTTTGAAAGCATCTCGATTTCAGTTTGAAATTCGTTGACACCTTGTTCGGACGACGGGTTTGATCTTTTGATTGCAACTTTCGTGTCTCCGTCGATAACTCCTTTGTACACCTTTCCAAATCCACCAACTCCAATAACATATGATTCGTCGAAGTTTTTAGTAGCTTGTTTGATCTCCGCAAGTGAAAAGTATCGACAGTTAGAAGCAGCATCTGATGAAATGGTCGTGCTACCACCACCAACACTTCTTCCGGAAGCTGATTTGGTACCGGAAGAATGAGATTTGGAACTCCCATATATCGGTAGCCAACTAGTCGTGCCTGATTCAACTCCCATAGTTCTCCTTTTCCTCTTCAAAGCAACAATGACCAAAACAGCAGCTACACCAAATGCAGCAACTCCACCAGCAGCAGCAGTGCCTATAACAGTAGTACTATGTGATTTGTCCTTATCAGAAAATGCACGCGGAGCTTCTTCTTCTTTACTCTGTTCGTCCTGATATTTCTTCATTAAATCTGACATTGTAGGATTCTGGCCTGCCAAGCTTTTGTTTCCACCGTTGATCTTAAATATCTCTAATCCATTTACAATAGCATTAGCTAAAGCAGCATTATCTCCTGATGGATGCACTGCTATCCAAAGCTGATCATCTCCATTTTTATCATCAACATGAGTCACATAATCTTTTACTAACGGAACTGCCATTTTCCCATGTTGCATTGCAACTAAGTCGACTTGGCTTTCTGCAATTTGTCCGTTGATATATACATTAAAGACCAACGAATTGATCTTCGTGGAATCGACAATGAAATCGCACCAGTGAAACCTCACGAGATATGTAAAGTTTGCATCAACATTAAAAACCCAAGTAAGGTTGTAATTCACGTTGACATTCGATTCGAAACCCATCGATCTACAACTCTCGTACACTGAAATCGGTGCAACATACGATGGCAAGGCATCGTAATTGATTGTCATGTTATTGCTCATAGCAATGCCAACAGCTGAGCCGCCATATAAGTAGGGAGTATCTTCATACCAACTCCGCATCAACCCGCCTGAATCATTTTTCGGAGGAATATATTGTCCACCAACATTGACCCTATACATCAACTCCATATTATTTTCCTTTACAGATATAGTTTGCTGAGAAACAACACCATTATCTCCATTATCACTAGCTTCTTCATCAGTATTGAACCCAGCCATCACAGGATCAGGCCCGTAAAATAAATCAGGTGAGGTGATCATTTCGATTCCATTGATGAACGCGAGTGACGAATTATCAAAAGGCTTAATTTTGATCTCCAAAGTTGGAGAATCCATAGGAGCCAAGAGGTATTCTTTAATAATGTAATTTTGTGACCATGCTTGTGCAGTTATAAAGGCACTGAAATTATTCAACAATGTAACTTTACCAGCGGAAACAGAGATATATGAATTGGAAACATTTAAATTAGGATAAGTTGTTGGGTAAAAATGAAGCCTGAGTAAAATATGAGCTGATTGGTTTTTAACAGGAAGGTTATATGAAGATTCTGAATGAAAAAATCTTGCATTTATATATGGTACAACAGATGGAACAGAAGGGTCATGAGATTGAGGTTGTGTCGGGACTGATTTATCACCTGATACGAGGTACTTGGTATCCGATTCCCATTTTCTCTCATCTTCATCTGTTCCACCATTTTGAGAACCACATGCTAAGAACAATGAGTTTTGATCATCTGTTGCAGCATGCAGCGAGCGCGAAACTGAAGAAAGGCATATGAATAGTAGCAAAATGCGGATTTTTGTTAACAACATGGTGCTAACAAAAAGAAAAAGGCGTACAGGAAAACAATGTTTTCTGTACGCCTTGAGGCAATGAAATTTGAAGTTTTTTTTCTTTCTAAACGAGAGATTCTTTTGTGTTTGATTTATGACGAAGACCAGATCATTTCTTGCCTTCTAGGCATCCATTGTTGAAAGGGTTTAAGCTTTATCAATTAGGATGCCTGGGAATAAACCAACAAATTAAAAAACTGTTGAAATGTTTTCACATTCTTCAATTTTCTTCTTTTGTTTACCTTTTTTTGCTTTCATTGAACACACACCAATCGTTGTTATAATTGGAGGTTATGAATGAATGGTTAAGAGTGAAAATTGTAACGCAAGCGTAATGTTATTCATTTGGTTCCTAAGCTAATGAGATTTATTTTTTTATAAGAAATGGTTCTTTGAAAATCTATGGAGTGAATTTGCCGAACCAGTTATAAGTTTTTTTGAAATAAAACCATAGGTTTGGTTATAAATTTATCTTTGTACCAAATAATTAGGATAGATTTTTTTTTTTTTCATAAAAATAACGAACCGAAACGAATTCATTTATATATAGTAATATTTTTTAGACACAATACATAACCAGACCCTCAAATTTGACATCAGCTGATAAGTATGCCCTCCAACTTTGAGTGTGCAAAAATAGGCACCTCAACTTGTCTCCACTTTGTCTGCTGAACACTCGAACTAATAAAATGAACATCTAGACACCTCTAAAGTTTATGTGCCAATGAAGTCGACTCGGATAGAAATGGATACAAGTAACACTCAGACCTACTCTATTACTGTTGAACTAAATTGGTACGGTTCCGATTATTTTCAGCACTAAACCACTAAAATATGTTTCCTGCTCAATTTGTTTGCCCTTTCCACTATATATGTTTGTGATATTTGAGTCAAAGATCAAGTCTGCAAAATTTTCAAAAAATCGAGAGATCCACATGTTAGTTCTTCTCCAAATTTTATGTTTTTCGGAAAGAGATAATGATCAAAAGTACACATGAAATATCAAATTTTGCGAGTTTTCTATCCGAACTATCAAGTGATTGTATTTTCTATATGAACTATCACCAACTATTTATTAAAACACCTTGAAGCTCTAGACCAAGTGTTTGAATACAATCGCCAAAAGCACGACAACTTGATTTGCCCGTAAAATTTCATCCATATGGCAGCTCACTCATTAATTTCGAGGTGTATTATGATAAATAGTTGGTGATAATTTAGGTAGGAAACATAAACACCTCAACTATAATTCAGATAGAAAACTCGTAAAAAAAGTAGTACTTCAAGTGTATTTTTGACCATTATCTTTTTTTGAAAAGCAAATTTTCATTTAGCAACCCTAGTCATCGCAGATAGAACAATAGTTATTCTTGGTAAAAAATGAATTGAGAGCGCACAAATTGCAACCTCTGCCTTGTAAATAAAAATTATGCTTGAGCATCGCTCTTATATTTAAGCTCTTACGGTAAAAATTATACTCAATGAATATGTAATACTCTTACAATCCCGAGATAATTAATTTCGGGATTAGTTATACCATCATTTTATCCCAACCAAATGTGGGATAAATTCATCTCAAATATAATCTCGGGATTATTTATCCTTATTCTTTGTACCAAACGAGTCCTTAGGGTGTGTTTCGTAGGAATTTCTCATGTTCGTTTGGTTAAAAAATTTGAAAAAACATTTTCTTTAAGAAAATAAGTTCCTTAAAAATAGGAAAAATGACTTCCTTAATCAAAGTAGGAAAAACAAGTTCACAATTGATATTTTACCGACCATCCTACTACCACCAAACCCCAACAACTCCCACAACCCCACGCACCTTTCCCACCCACCCCCCCCCACCCCCTGCCAAAAAAAAAATTAAAAGTTTTATATTTTTTTTGGGTTTTGAACAACCTCCCCCCCCCCCGGCCTCCTTTCTTAATTTTTTTTTAATTTGGTTTTTTACACCACCCTCTCCAAAAAAAAAAGTTTGGAAATTTTTCTTTTTTTCTTTTAGTTTTCTGCGACTCCTTCCCCCTCCCGAATTTTCTATATTTATTTTACCTTTATAAAAAATGAAAAGTTCGCATGGTTAAATTTGGTGTGGAGTGGATAAGAAAAAATTTCCCCTTTTTTTTATAAAAGTTAAATAAAATATATGAAATAGAAAATTTGGGAGTGGGTGGGTGGGTGTGGGGGTGGGAGTGGTATGGGGTGGCGGGGTTGGGGTGGGGTTGGTGGAGCATGACTGGTATTTTTCGAAAAATATTTTCAACCAACCAACTGAACATGAGAAAATAAGTAGTAAGAAATTCACTTATTTTTCACTACCCAATCGAACATGAGAAAATAAGTAGAAATTCACTTATTTTCCAAGAACACATTTTGCAGAAAAAACATTTTCCTCCATATCGAACACACCCTTAGTCTTATATTAGAAGTTGATAGTATTACTCCCTCCAGATAAAAAAGAGTGTCCACTTAGTTTTTTTTTTTTGGATCAAAAAGAGCGTGCACTTATCAAATTATCTTATTTTCCAAATTTATCCATATTAAGTGTTATGTGATCAAATCACAATACTTATTTAATTAGGGGCAGCTTAATCTAATTACTTTTTTTTTTCTAAGAGTTCGTATTTTCTTAGGGTGCATTATATTTTTTTTCCTAGGAGTTCGCAAGCCAAAATTATGGAACTATGGATCAAGAAGCGTTAATTGAGAAGCTAGGTCTCACAATTAAGCTTGAAACTTGAAAAGGAGGTCAGCAAACTTAACCTCGCAAATTATTCTATTCAAATTGTGTTATCCGTTGTTTTACTTTTACCTAGCTATACCTTTTTTGATCTGCACAAAGTACATAACGTTATACTTTTAGAGATAATGATAAAAAACAAACTATCACTTTTTTGCGAGTTTCACGTCCAAACGATTAGCTGTTCATTTTTCCTAATTGAACTATTATAGACAACTAATTAAGAGTTCAGGTAGGAAAAGGGAACAATTGACAGTTGGCCTAATCAGCTTCGAGGTGTGTTTCAATACATAGATGGTAATAGTTCAGATACGAAAAGAAAACAACTAATAGTTGGGGTATGAAACTGGCGAAAAAGTGATAGTTAGGTGTTTATTTACCACTAACTCTTAATTTTACTTGCTTCCGATAGACCATCGGCTCAAGGAAAAACAATTCAAAGTAGTTTGCAAATAGAAGAAACGAAAGTGAAGAAGCCATGGGAAAATATCATAGAAAGCATAATAAAGCATTCTTACCAGTACTTATAACAAAATAATACGATAATCGAAGTACAAAAACAACAAATAGCAACAGATATTGAATGGTAAAAACCTACAGACGTAATGCTATGACATACTAGTATGGGAGGATAAGCGACACAACACTATACTGCCTACTAACCGTCTACCCTAATTCGCGCCCTCCACAGCCTCCTAATTATAAATGGAACTTAGAAACAAATGAAAGACAATAAATTATAAATGGTTACTAAGTGTTTTTGCTAGAGTCAGTCGACGTTTTCAAAGAAGTGTAAAATGTGAGCTTCTCGTCAAGCCTTTTTTTAATTTTTTTTTTAGGATGATGGCCTGAACTTGACGATATAAAGTTAACCTTGTCAACATTTAAGTAAAGAAAGAGGTTTTATTTTGTTTTTTGGTAACAAAGACTTGTTGACTTAATAGACTAGAGTTTATGACAAGCTATGATTTGTCTAGGATACATAGTACCTAAACAATCATTTTCAAAACAGGAAACTACATAATTAGGGGGTACAATATGTAGCATTAACCTATCAAAAACATCAAGATTGCTTCCAAACTTAGCAAGATCATCCGCTATTTCCTTCCCTATAGATATCCTCCAAACTTGGATTGCTTGCTTCAGGCATTAGTGACATGCAATCGTCAATACTATGGGAACAGAAGTTATTATCATTAGCAAACATAGAAGTAATCTCCTTGGGCTTGCAATCAGTCTCCACTTTGATAGGGAGGAGATCACGTATTATTGCCAATTGTAAACCTGTTTTAAGAGCTAGGATTTCAGCATAGATGTTAGTTAATACTCTATTACTCTAGATGTTTTAAAATTAATAGATTGTCCTGACTAATTAGAGAAGTTATTAAGTGTGTCAATAATGGACTCACAATCATCTTTAGTAGCTTCTCCCATTAGAATTAGACCGTCCGCAAAGAAGAAGGTTTGACACTGGAGGACCTTTCTAGATACAGTGATTGGGATCCATCTTTTACAGTCTACCTCATGGTGAATAAGCCTTGAGAGTATTTCCATACAAATGATAAGTAAGTATGGAGATCAGGGGTCACCTTGTTTAATTCCTCTTGTTGGTTTAAAAATTTCTGAACTAGATCCATTGATAAGTGCAGAAGAGGAGGTGTAGCTAGGTGAATTTTGAATCCCTTTGAGTCTATTAGTCTATATTTTCGTTTTGTGAAAGATATTGCCGAAGGAGTTAATATTCCATTCTATGGCATTTTTAGTGAAATTTTTTATGGCGGAGGATATAGTTTCTTGATTATGGCATGTTTCTTTGACTAGAAATCTAAAAGAAGGGTGTATTAACCACATAGATTCTACTTTAAAAGCACTATTTTCCTCAGAAATGCGTTTCTTAAGGTTTACCTTAATTGAACAATGTCCCGAGTATGTTCTAGTAAGGTGAACAATATTTGCTTCCGGAAAATTATCAATCCATTCTTGATTAGCTAGATTACGATCTAGTACTTCAAGTATTAGGCTTTTCTTTTTCTTTCTTTTATTAGTCCAAGTAAACCTACTACCCCTATAACCTAAATCCATCATATTACAGTGATCCATACATTCTAAAAATTTAGTTATTCTATGGTTATTTGCAGGTAGTCCACCAAACTTCTCAGATGCCCTAGTTACTCCATTGAAGTCCCCACAAATTAACTGAGGTCCTTTGAAATTTTCAGCTATTGTTTTAAGATTATTCCAAAGTATTAGTCGATCATTTAATATAGTACTAGCATAAACAATGGAGAGCCACGGTGAATCTAAATGCTTTACACGAACCATTGCACGAATTTCCTGTCCAGTAGTGCCGATTTGATTTACTTCAATTTCTCCATTATTCCAGACTGTTACGATCCCTCCTGAGTTACCCTGAGCCCAACCAGTATCATATTTTGAAAGCCAAAGTCGTTCGCGATCTGAGCATTGTCTGTTAATTAAAATCGAACATGGATTTGAAATTCCTTCTAAAGTCTCCATTGGCAGCCCCACCGACATTCCACATTGCGAAATTTATAATCCTGTTTTTGTTGTTTGGGTTCTCCTCCAGTTCATTCTCCCCCATTGGGTTCTCCAGGGCTTCGTTGAGGATCGGCACTAGAACTGCTAAGTGAACCTCGAAAGTTGTATTCCCTTGCGAATATTCGGAGAGCATTGCTTCAAATGAATAATGAAATAAATCCAAACCATTAATTGTTATATGTACACATGGAAAATATCATTACATCAAAGACTCCATTGAGGAGTAATGGACGAAAGGTTACTGGAGGGGATCCAATCCCAATAAGAAATTAGTGTCAAATAAACTGAAATGAAGAGAGTTACAAAAGTGGCTTTGTCTAAAATACATCAAATATACAAAATTTGTTGTGATATCTCGAAAGATACACTATAGCAGCATTATTCACACCTGCTATAATTCCTGATATAGTCGATACTGAGTATGTATAATATTTGTACAAATTCTTACTCTCATCATAACAAATGATAAGAAAGAACAACCTATTTTATGCTATTACCTTCCTTTTGGATTCACAATCTGTGAAAAGACATCATCTGTGTTATTATCACCATTATCACTTTCAAGGCTCAAAGTGCTTCTATGCATAGCTATCAAACTGTTTTGATGTACTTCTTCAGCACCATCATGATCCACGTGTTTAGTTGCCTCGGAAGTTGACAAAACTCCATCTGGATTCTCTTCTAACTGCAGGGCGTATTCAAGATTCCATAAGACATCACCCATGGATGGACGATCTACACCGTTATCAGCTAAGCATTTCTCTGCTGTCTCTGCAAATTTTTTCAAGCATTCAGGATTGATCTTTCCTTTCAACTGTGGGTCAATAATATCTTCTAATTTTCCTTTCTTTTGACAAGCTAATGCCCAATCTCCCAAGCTAACTTGTTCCTTTGGAAGGTTTGGATTAAGCGCTGGCCTTGCACACAATACTTCAAAAAGGACAACCCCAAATGAGTACACATCTGATTTTTCAGTCAATTGTTGTCTTCTGAAGTATTCGGGATCCAAATAACCAAAGCTACCCTTTACAACTGTTGTAACATGTCCTTGGTTCATGTTTGGACCTGTTTTCGAAAGTCCAAAATCTGAAACCTTAGCTACCCAATTGTCGTTTAATAGTATATTTGTACTTTTCACATCCCTATGAATAATGGTGTATTTAGATCCTGTGTGAAGGTAATGAAGTCCTCTGGCTGCTCCAATACAAATCTCCAACCTCTGCTTCCAAGATAGTATAGTTTTTTGACCTTTATAAAGATGTTCCCTTAATGTTCCATGTGCCATGTGGTCATAAACAAGGACCATTTCATTGTTCTCTTCACAGAACCCGATTAGGGACACTAAATGTCGATGCCTTAGCATTGAAAGCATCTCGATTTCAGTTTGAAATTCGTTGACCCCTTGTTGTGAAGACGGGTTTGATCTTTTGATTGCAACTTTTGTGTCACCATCAATAACTCCTTTGTACACCTTGCCAAATCCACCAACTCCAATGACATAAGATTCATCGAAGTTCTTAGTGGCCTGTTTGATCTCAGCCAGTGAAAAATATCTGCAGTTAGAAGCAGCATCTGATGAAATGGCTGTGCTACCACCACTTCTTCTAGAAGCTGATTTGCTACCAGAAGAATGAGAGTGCCCATGAATCGGCAGCCAACTAGTTGTGCCTGACTCAAATCCTGGTGTTCTCTTTTTTCTCTTATAAGCAACAAAAACCAAAACAGCAGCTACACCAACTGCAGCAATTCCACCAACAGCACCAGTGATTATAGCAGAATTACTATGTGATTTCTCCGGATCAGCGAATTCCCGGGGAGCTTCTTTACTATGCTCTTCCTGATATTTCTTCATTAAATCTGACATTGTAGGATTCCGTCCTGCCAAGCTCGTATTTCCACCGCTGATCTTAAATATCTCTATTCCATTTACAATAGCATTAGCTATCTCAGTTCCAACTCCTGATGGACGCAGTGATGGATGCACTGCTACCCAAAGCTGATCTCCTTCTTTATCATCAACACGAGTCACATAATCTTTTACTAATGCAATTGCCTTTTTTCCATTTTTCATTGCAATTAAATCAACTTCGGTTTCTGCAATTTGTCCATTGATATATACATCAAAGACCATGGAATTGAATTTCGTGGCATCGATGCTGAAATCGCACCAGTGAAGCCTCACAAGATATGTAAAATGTGGATCAACATTGAAAACCCAGGTGAGGTTATAGTTCTTATTGACGTTTGAATCATAACCCATTGATCTACAGCTCTCGTAGACAGCAAGTGGTGCAACGTATGATGGCATGTTATCGTACTGAATTGTCATGTTGCTGCGCATAGTAATACCTGCTGAAGCACCAAATAAGTAGGGAGTATCCTCATACCAACTTCTCTTTAACCCACCTGAATCATTTTTCGGAGAAACATACTGTCCGCCAACATTAACCCTATACATTAACTCCATATTATTTTCCTTTACAGATATAGTTTGCTGAAGAACAGCATTTTTAACATTCGTACTGAATCCAACCATCAGAGGATCCGGGCCGTAGAATATATCTGGCAGCGTGATCATTTCGATTCCATTGATGAATGCAAATGATGAATTACCAAAAGGCTTAATCTTGATCTCCAAGGTTGGAGAACCCACAGGATCCAAGAGGTACTCTTTGATAATGTAACTCTGTGACAAGGCTTGTGCAGTTATAAAGGCACTGAAATTATTTAACAATGTAACTTTGCCAGCAGTAACTGTGATATATGAATTGGAAATGTTGAAATTAGGATAAGGGGTTGGGTTGAAATGAAGCCTGAGCATAATATGGGCTGTTTGGTTTATAACAGGAAGATTATATGAAGATTCTGAGTGAAAAATTCTTGCATTTGTATATGGTACAACAGATGGAGCAAATGGGTCTGGGGATTCAGGTTGTGCCATGACTGATTTATCACCTGACACGTACTTGGTATCCGGTTCCCATTTTCTCTCATCTTCATCTGTTCCACCATTTTGAGAACCACATGCTAAGAACAATGAGTTTTGATCATTGTTTTCAGCATGAAGCGAGCGAGAAAAAGAAGAAACACATAGGAATAGTAGCAAAATGCGGGATTTTGTTAACATGGTTAACAAACGAAAGAAAAAGGCGTACAGGAAAACAAACGATCCTGTACGCCTAGGCAATACAAAGTGAAGCTTTTTCTAAAGGAAGGTTTCTTTGCTTTTGGTACAGGCAAAGACCAGGTCATTTCTTGGCATCCATGAAAATGGTGTTTAGCTAATACCACTATAGGATGCTGGGAAATAACCCACAAAGAAAGAAAAGTTGAAAAATGTCAATTTCTTCTTTTTGTTTACCTTAGTTGTCATCATTAAAGACGTTATGAATTAATGGATAAGAGTGAAAATTGTAACCCAAGCCTAGTGAACTGATTTGCTTCCTGAGCTAATGGGAACCTCAAAAGGAAATATTGGCCTTGAGTACTATTCGCGTCCTCTACGATCAATTATTTAATACAAGAAATTTATTCGCATTAATAACAAAGCAATTTAGGTAGTACAAATGAGATCGTGAGTTTATAAATATTCCATTCGTCATCTAAATATAAAATCGGTAATGCAAATATTATTAGCAATAAACGAGAGATATTAAATTATAGTAGTAGTAGTAGTAGTGGTTAATTGTTTTCAACACAATCAGTATAAATCAGCGTTTTCAAACTAGTGTAAAATGTGAGCTTCTTGATGAGTTGAAAAAGGAGAATAAATATAGAACAATAATTACTACGTCTCAATTTTAAGTATGAAATGCAAAAAAAAAAAAAAAAAAAAAAAAGAACATGCATTATATGAAATAGGATAGGAAAGACATGATCTAAAACATGGTTCTAGCCGCGTATAGGCAGAACCATTTTGCTAAAAGGAGAAACTAAAGTAACACGGAGACAGGCAACATCAAGCGGACGTTTAATAAAAATATGGAAGTCTCATTCTCAAGCACCATGTAATTGTGAAAAAAACCCTTTTTTTTAATAAAAATATGTAAGTCTTCTAGATAAGTCAAAGGATAAGTCGTGACTCGCCAGCAACAGCTAAAACACACTCTGCAAGCAATATATGCGTCAACTCCTGGTTTCATTCCTTTTAAAACCGATCAAATTAATTAACCTGAAATATCATAATTATTTTGCGATATCTTGAACTATTTACTTAGTGTCTTACTTAATGAATCACCTGAGTAACCCGTTTCCCAAAGCATTAACATTTTATAAATGCAATTTCGTGTGCTTCATTCCACGTCAGATGAGCAAGACACGTGATACATAAAATTAATTCTATGAGAATATAAAATGTCAAAATATTTCAATTTAGTCGCGAGCAACAATTAAAACATACTAGGCAGTATATGTTGTCAACTCCTGTTTTTATTCCTTTTGAGACATATCAAATCAGCTTGAAATATCATAAATATGGCGCTATCTCTAACTAGTAGCGTCTCACTCAATAAATTACCCAATCGCTCATTTTCCAAAGCATTACTATTTCTGCATGCAGGTTCATAATTCATTCCACGTAAAATAGCAAGACACGTGATACACATTTTTTATAAATCATGAAAGATTATCAACAACTAAAACATACTCTGCAATCAATACATGCACCTACTCCTTCCTTCATTCCTTTTGCAACATACTAGATCAGCTCGAAATATCATAGATATATGTCCCTCACCCCGTCAGGAAAGGTCCTTAGACAGGATAGTCTCTGTCAATTAGACTATATGATCTTTGCTTGCGGCATATCTAATTATTCCATTAGTGTCTCACTCAATAAATCATGCGAATCATCTGTTTCCCAAAGCATAACCAATTCTGCATGTAGCTTCATGATTCATTCCACGTAAAATGAGCAAGACACGTGATACATAATTAAATGTCGTAGACCATAAAATATTGTTATTAACTGAAATCATCAACACTAGATATGTTTAATTGTGCTTTGCATTAATACACAACTTCCAATATCATAAATATTGCTCGGGAGCAACTAATTAAAACATATTTTGTAAGCAATATATGCGTCAACTTCTTTTTTCAATCCTTTTAAAACCGATCAAATCAGCTCGAAATATCATAAATATTGCAATATCTTGAACTATTCAATTAGTGCAGTCTTACACAATGAATCACCTGTTCCTCTCAAAGCATTACTATTTCTGCATATAGTTTCGTAATTCATTCAGTGTAAAATGAGCGAGACACGTAATACATAAATTCTTATAAACCATAAAAGATTATTATTGATTTATAAATCTTCAACACTATAGATGTGTAATTGTGCTTTACATTAAAACACAACTTCCAATATCATAAATATTGCACGCGAGCAATGGCAAACATATTCCGCAACCAATATATTCGTCAACTCCTTTTTCCAAATTCTTTTGAAACGGATCAAATCAGCTCGAAATATCATAAATATTGCAATACCTTGAACTATTCAATTAGTGTGGCCTTACTGAATAAATCACCCCTTCCCCAAAACATTACTATTTCAGCATGCAGTATCGTCATTCATTCCACGTAAAATGAGCAAGACACGTGATACATAAATTTTGTAAACCATCAAATATTATTATTATTATTACTATTGACTCATAACTCATCAACACTAGATGTATAATTATGCTTCTTTTATTAAAAACACAATTGTCAATATTAATTGGATTTTTTTTTTAATTTCATTTGTCCCATGTTTGTTGTAGTCAAACGTTAGACATTTCCCACATAAAGAAAGAACAACCTTTTTGTTCTGACAACATTCGTACTTTTGCAGCAGTTTAAAACCCTGCGTAGAAGATGAGGGAAACAAAGAAGTGAAACGAAACAAAAGAAAAGAGAAATGATGACAGAGAAGAGTAGAGCTAATTTCAGTTTAGCTAAAGGCCAATTCAATGCAAAGAAGACTACAGATCAGATTGAATTAAAATGGAAGAGATTACAAGAATCTCAGTTTCATTTACTACAACTAAAATCCTTATATCAACAACACACTTTTACCCTAACAACCATCTTTTTTTTTTTCTCATTTGGAGGCTCATCTGTTCTATCAATTTTGCTTCATCAAGAAGGTACATTTTTTGTTATTTATCTTGTGCCTGAGTGATTAGTCATTTGTTTTTGTTAAATGAAACTTTTTTGGCATGTGGGGTTGTGCTGATTGATGTTCTTGTGTGAGAATTCTTTTTTTTTTTTTTTTGGATCTTTGCTTGTGCTGGTTTGATGTTTTGTTGTGTTTGAGTATTCTTGGTAGAATTTCGTATCCTTTATATGCTTACAACGTTCATTCTTTGCTAGGCAGGTTTAATCGACAAATGCCGATCGAGTGATTGTGCTTAAGTGCTGGTGATCAGTTCTGCTTCATCGACAAGGTACATTTCAGTTTTTGTTATTTATATGGTGCCTGAATGCTTAGTCATTTGTTTCTGTTAATTGAACTTTTTTGGCATGTGGGGTTGTGCTGATTAATGTTCTTGTGTGAGAATTCTTTCTTTTTTTGGGTCCTTGCTTGTGTTCGTCTGATTTTTTTTTTTTTTTGTTTTTTTTGTGTTTGAGTATTCTGTTTGTAGAATTTAGTATCTTTATATGCTTATCATCGAAAAGGTACCTCTTTTTTGTTATTTATCTGGTGCCCGAGTGTTTAGTCATTTGTTTTTGTTAAATTGAATTTTTTTTGGCATGTGGTGTGTGCTGATTGATGTGTTTGTGTTCTGGCATGTGAAAGTTCTTTCTTGGTGCCTTTTTTATTGGGGTTTTTTGCTTGTGTTGGTTTGATGTTTTGTTTGTTGGGTCCATCCCTTATTTTTAGGGAAAGAAAAACACTTCCCTTGTTTTGACAAAAACACTTCCCTTGTTTTAATAAGAAAACATCTTGTAGATGGCAAATTGTCAGTGCTTGCTTGAGTCACCAACGACATCAATGTGGGTTCATCTCACACCTATAAATAGGAAGCTTTCTCATTTGCTAAACACACCAAATTGAAGAACACATCCCAAAGAGAGAAAAATCTAAGAGAAATACTTTCTTGGGAAAGGCCTAAGTAAAGAAAGGTCTTCGAGAGAATTTTGTGTGGTAAAATTCTTGAGTGTCATTGGGATTGGGGTTGTGAGGTTGAGTGTTGTAAACACTTGTAATATTTCTTCTTTAATAAGGTCTGCAGCAGCAACGTGGACGTAGCTCTCACATTGAGGGTGAACCACTATAAATCCGCGTGTGTTATTTATTCTTCGCTTACATCACGGCGTAAGTAGGTTTGTCTAAGGAGATTGGTATTTAAGTGGTCCGAAATTGTGATCCTCCCAATCTTTCTTTTAATCACACAAAGTCGGATTTGGGATTTTAAATCCTAACAGCCCAGTATCGTACAGCAAAGTTGTGTTGTGATTTAGAAACGATGGGAGGCGAAGATGGTACGACGCGCGTGTAACATCGATGGTGCGATGGTTACATTTTGCGTTACGGAGAATGCAAATTGAAAGGTGTTATATGGCAGAAAAACTACATGAACCTGCGAGTCCAAAACCGGAGGAGATGAAGCAAGCGGTGGGATCTCGACGAGACAAGTTACGAGGTCATTTCGGTGTATTGTCAAAGAACGTTGCTCCTGACTGGCAAAGAGAAAAAGACCACCGAGATATGATGAAGGTATTGTCGTATGTATGAAAACCTTCGGCAAATAATAAGGGTATTTCTCGAAAAAGCTATTTCATCTATAAAGATGATGGAAAATGCTCATGTTCTTTGCACACGTAAATGAATTCAATACCATTGTAAATCAATTGTCATCGGTAAAAATTGATTTTGATGATGAAGTGCTGACTCTAATTTTGTTGGCATCCTACCAAATAGTACGAGGCCAATGAGAGCGTGGGTTAAAGTAATTACGGCGATGACAAACTAAAGTTCAACGATGTTAGGGATCGTATCATGCGTTGAGAGGTGCGCGGGACAGATGCACTGGAGAGAGCATCGGCGCTTTTAACTTTTAATGTTGAAAACGAAGCGGTACAGCAACCTAAATAGGGGCAGATCGAAGTCCAAAGAGATGGCAGGTCAATCACCGGGATTTACACATGAGTGTTGGTTTTGTGGAAAACCGGAGTCCTAAAAACTGCGGGGCGCCAAGAAGGAGAACGTTAGCGGGCCGAATCAGCGTGCTGCTACGGATTACATTGGCGATGCGTTGTTGCTATCGGTTAATGACCTGACATGAACTCTTGATGTACTGGTGCTTCGACTCGCAGCCGTCCTTTCATACCACCCTGCATCATGATATAATGACAAACTACGTGGGGAATCTCGGCAAAGTTTATTTAGCCGATGGAAACCGCTAGACGTTGTCGGGCACGGGAGACATTAATTTGAAGATGTCAAATGATCTGCGCAAGACAAAAGTTAGACATGTTCCAAAGTCGATGCGAAACCGATCTCGCATGGGTGACTTGATGATGAGGATATGATCTCGAATTTTGGTAATGGGTCTTGGAAAGGTGGCGAAAGGTGCTATGGTAGTTGGCCGAGGAAAGAAGATTGGCACTCTCACATGACGACTAGCCGTCGTGATATTCTTTGTGGTTGACAACACAAAGAACAGATTTGTGGCATTGTCCGGGGACATATCGACCAGAAGGGGATGAAGTTTGTTGGTGACAAATGGCGAATTCTAGAGCCGAAGACGGTGGGACCTTCATGCCGATGTGAGAGGCTGCATTCTCGAAAACAAGCGAAGTAAGCTTCTCAATGCGAGCGGGGAGTTGAAGGTCGGTGTTCGGAATCGGTGCGCGCGGACGTGTGGGGACCTACCTGTTGTTACTCGAGGATCACACACTACGTGACCTTCATTGATGATTCAACCCGGAAGGTGTGGGTTTATTTTATGAAAAATAAATCCGATGTGTTTAGTGTATTCAAAAGATGAAACGTAGTCGAGAACAAAACAAACCTCGAGTTGAAGTGTTTGAGGTCCGACAACGGCGAAGAGAATACATTGATGGTGATTTCAAACGGTATTGTGCCGATAATGGAATCAAGATAGTGAACACTATTCCCTGAACGCCGCAACAAATGGAGTAAGCAAAGAATGAACGAACGTTGAACGAGCGTGCTCGGTATAGAATACACTCGGCATCCGCCAAGACGTTACGGCGGGACAAATCAATACCGCGCCTTCTTAATTAACCGAGGGACCGCCGTTCACTTTGGATTTCAGAATTCGAAGAAGTACGGAGTGGCAAGACAAAAATCTTTCATTTCGAAAGTGTTCGGTACGTTTATCATATGTTCGTAATGATGATACGGCTAGAAGCAAGCTTGATCCAAAATCAAAGAAGTGTTACTTTATTGGCTATGGTGACCATGAAAGCTCGTTATCGATTTTTGGGATGAACAAAATCGGAAGATCATCAGAAACGGTGAATGTTGTCTTGATGAAGAGTCTTGCATCACAAAGACAAAGTTGCAAAAAAAAATTCGTAATGTCGGGACAAGGAATCGGAAATAGTCGATTTGAGGACTTTCCGACACTCGAGCCGCGGCCGAGGAATACTGATAGAAGCGCGTAGGAACAAAATAATGGCAGTGGTCGAAATCACGATTCTCGAAACGTCAACCAGACGCCAAATCCCGCGAATCGTTGTATCATCCCGAGATCGGGGGAAGCCGATTCCACGTACTCTCCGTCCCTCGAACTACATTCTACCCACCGATAAAAACAGGTGAGAACGAATGTTATGAAGCAAATGCAAGTCGATGAATCGACTAAGTGGAGCCGGCAATGAAAGATGAGATGGACTCTATCGGCAAATCATACATGGGAATTAGCCGAATTGCTAAAAGGATAGAGGGCATTGCAAAACAAATGGGTTTATCGGATAAAGGAAGAACCCCAATGGAAGAAGGCATTATAAAGCGAAGGCCGTGCAAAAGGGATTTCAAAGAGGGCATCAAACGCTCACAAGAAGAATATGTGGAAAGTTATCAAAAAAGTTCAACATGCATGATGCCAAGCCGATCGGCACTCTCTTGGTCGAGACTTTCGGTTGTCGAAAGATCGATCGTCGACAACCGATGAGAAGAAGCAGATGGACAAGATACCGGACATTGCACGTACGTTAGAGTTGTCACCGATTTATGAGCAATCGGAAAAGAACAACGGGAGGCCGTGGAAGTGGATATTCGAGATATCCGAAAGGTAGCTCGGGATTCGCCTCCGTATTTCCGAAAATCAAATGTGATTGCAAGGTTATGTTAATGTTGACAACGGTGGTGATGTTGACAAGCGGATAACCGAAGCCGTTGTGTTCGGCCGTTCGCACGAAGTATGAAACTAGGAAAGAGCTGCCGCATCGATCAAAGTGTGAAGACAAATTAAAATTAGTCTTCGTGGGAGATTTGGGTCCATCCTTATTTTAGGAAAGAAAACACTTCCCTTGTTTTGAGGAAGAAAACACTTCCTTTGTTTTAAGGAAGAAAACATCTTCCTTGTATTTGGCAAATTGTCAGTGCTTGCTCGAGTCACCAATGACATCAATAGGTTCATCTCACACCTATAAATAGGAAGCTTTCTCATTTGCTAAACACACCAAATTGAAGAAGACAACACATCCCAAAGAGAGAAAATCTAAGAGAAATACTCTTAGTGAAAGGCCTAAGTAAGAGAAGGTCTGCCCGAGAGAATTTTGTGTGGTAAAATTCCCGAGTGTCATTGGGATTGGGGTTGTGAGGTTGAGTGTTGTAAACACTTGTAATTTCTTCTTTAATAAGATCAGCAAAGAAACGCGTGGACGTAGCTCTCACATTGAGGGCGAACCACTATAAATCCGCGTGTGTTATTTATTCTTCGCTTACATCACGGCGTAAGTAGGTTCTGTCTAAGGAGATTGGTATTTAAGTGGTCCAGCTGTGATCCTCCAATCTTTCCTGGGAATCTGCTTACAAAAGTCGGATTTGGGATTTTAAATCCTAACATTGTTGTGTTTGAGTATTCTGTTTGTAGAATTTAATTTCTTTTTATGCTTAGCTTTGATTGTGTTGATTTTAATTCATTGGCTCATATGTAGAATGATTACATTTCCTTTGATCCGAGGGTCTATCAGAAACAACATCTCTACCTCCACGAGGTAGGGTAAGGTCTGCGTACACTCTACCTTCTCATACTCCACTTGTGGGATTACACTGGATATATTGTTGTTGGCTCATGTATAGAATCGTCTTCTTTGAATGTTTTTGCTTTGTCGTTAATAAGTCTCTTATTTGGCGTGCTGAAGTTCTGAATGTTTTTGCTTCGGTCGTTAAAAAGTCTCTTATTTGGCGTGCTAAAGTCTTGTTGATCCAGTTACTGAGTAAAGAGCTTTTTAATCTACTTGTTTTGTCTAAAATTTCAATGCCATTCTGGTGATAATTGATGATACATTTACATCTTGGCCTTCCATATGAGGTGACGAGCTGTTTTTCAGTGGATTTTCAATCTTTTTTGGTAGCTTTTCCTTCAAAATTTTTGCTGAACATTTTGTTTTCTCTTCATGTTATCAATGGCTTACAGCAATCGCCTCATAAAAAGTTGTCTTTGCATGCTTGTAGTTTAAAGTTGGTGCAGCAATTTCCAAGTTCATTTAGCTGTAACTTTGTATCGTGGATGTTTAACGATCTAATTGGTACACATTTACTTGTGGTGTGGCAGATTCTTCTTGTACATCATGGATGACGGTGGTGGTAGTCGATACAAAGGGCTCAACTCTACTGTTAGAAAGAAAAGAAGCCAGATGCTGCGGTTACCTAGGACAGTATTTCCTGAATTCCATGATGATGAGTATACTGATGATGCTATATCTAGAGATAACAGGTTCATAGGTGATTATTCTTCTAAAAAGAACAAGGAGGATAGAGCGACATATAATAATGCACGTCCGATAGATGATACCTCTCTTAGACAGTTAGCTGATGCTGCACTTAATGATAGCAAGCCGAAAAAGATAAGGCTGAAAATTGGTGGAGCGACATACCTTATTGAAACCAAAAACAGTTCTTATCGATCATCTGGCAGTGTATTGTCTGCTAAAAGTGCACAACCTTCTGATGCCGCTCGGCCTCGGCAGAATCTCACTCCTCAGGTTTTATAGCACGCTCGAGTTTATCTGTTGGATTCTCTAAATCCACGCGAATAGTAATTAATTTTGTCAGATTTAGTCTTTATGGTTGGTCGGGAGGGCACATAAGAATTTTCCACCTTCTAGTTTCCGTCTAGTTCCCAAAATGTGGAAAAGAGTGACACATAAAGCAACATCTAAATTTGGTTATTCTCAGGGGATGAATAAAAAATGTGCCCGAGAGGCTTTCTTTTTGATTGCTAATTTAGAAATTCACTACTTCCTTTCCAAATTAGTGAGAAAGAAAAGTTAGTCATTGCAAGATTATTCTGTTTTTCATTTACCGATGTGTATGGCTAGAAAATCTACATCATTTATGTGATGATAGATTATATTTTAAATAATCCTGGTAATGCTGATCTTTCAATTGAACCGGATTACAGGACAACTCCGAAGATGGTCCTCTTGCAGATAGGAACAGTGGGTCGAAAGGTATTTCGCGGAACAATTTCCCTGGAGGCACTTTTGGTGCTAGCAAGGGCGATGGGGGAAAGATTCCAATGGAGAGTGTGTTTGAAAAACAAGGAGACAAGCCACATCAAAACCGTAGGATGCCAAACAGGCTTGTTTTGGATGGACTTGATGAGGATGAGGAGGAAGATCTCTTGTCTGATGGGGAGCCCGGACGAACAAAGAAGAAGGAGAAACAAATGGAGTCAAAGAGGGAAATAAGTCTTACAACACGACAATGGGCTCTTCTGTCAAGCGGGGATTCCTCTGTGAATCTGCTTGAGTTTCCCAATGGTTTACCACCAGCACCACCTCGAAGTGAGAAATTTTTTGTATTTACTCATACCAGCAGTTTTGTCCCTTTTCTGATGTACAAAGTTTGTCTTATCAACACCTGTTATTTTGACAGAACAAAAGGAGGAGCACTCAGAAGTTGAGAAGCGACAGAAAAAAGCTGAGGCTGCTCAAAGACGTAAAATGCAAAAAGAGAAGGCAGCTCAGGAATCAGAGGTTTGCCCTTGTTCTTTTTCTTGCTTATGACGTGTCATGGTTTTTAGATTGTATGATGCTGAAATGAGCATAACTTGTTGAATTTTACAGGCTGAGGCAATTAGAAAAATAAGAAGTCAAGATTCCAACAGGAAGAAGCAAGAAGAGAAAATGAAGCAGCGGCAGGAAGAGTTGGCGCAGGTATCCCATTTTCAATTTTGTTAATGTTATCAAGCTGACAATCAATTAATTATTGTATATATCTGGCAGGAGAAGGCTGCTAATGAGCTTGCACCAAACACTATCAGAACGGTTATAGGCCCCACTGGAACTACTGTGACATTTTCTCCAGATATAGGTTTGCCAATTATTTTTGCATCTAAGCCTTGCAGGTAAGAATTGTCTCCCTTTCTCTTTCATCCTCATTTTGATATCATGGATCCTTACCTTTTGTGATTAATATTCATTTAAGGTACTTACTGTTTGTGCTTTGTGATTTTGTTGCTATACTCCAGTTATCCTCCTCCTCGTGAAAAATGTGCTGGTCCTTCCTGTGAGAACGCATATAAGTACCGTGATTCGAAATCAAACCTTCCTCTTTGCAGTCTTAAGTGCTACAAGGCAATTCATGAAAAGATGCAGGATGAAAAAACCTCCTAAGATTGTTGTGGAGATTCTTTTCTCTCTCAATCTTATTGTGCAAAATTTTACATGAATTTGGATTAGCCCGGTGATTCAAAACATAGCTAGAAACTGTTTATTAAGGAGAGGGGCTATTCTTTCTTGTTGGTTACTATGTGCACTTCTATTTGTGATTATTCCATGGATCATCTTCCAAAACTGTTGTTATATTATGGTCGATTTAGCCTTATTATCCAAACGTTTCTTGAATACTCTATACCCTGGCTGCTGTGAGAAGTCTTATTCACTTCAATTGGTTTGTTGACTCCATCTAGTTTTTAGGACACTTTTGATGCATTTCTGCTCCATTTAATTGCTGAGCTCATATCCATGGTTTGAGCTCTGGTAATGCCATACTTGCTACAAGTAAACTGAGATCAATTTTGAATAGAATTTTATTTAAACATAGACATGAAGATGCATGCCAATCAACTCTTGCACCGGTTTTAAATGAGCATGATATTTCTGAATTTACACTTGAAGTAACCAGCAACACTTGAACCATAAAGAGCTAGCAGTTGAGTGGTTCTGGTTACCGAGTGAAACCTTTTGTCTTTTGTTTTAAACTCACCTTCATTATTGCTAATAATAATAAATGAGGAAGATTTTATGGCCTGTTTTGCTCACCTATTGATCTACTCAATTTGAACTCGTGCTTGCTTATGGAAAGTGTGCCTTTATGTACTCGTCATCTGTAATAAATGATTAGCTACACGAGTAATTTGATGTCGAGGGCTTAATCCGAGTGACACTGCTGAGGCATATTGTCGTTAGAAGTTTGACCTAGAAGAACCCCTGTGGTATAGATAGTTGTAACCCGCTTAAAAATGTGCTAATTGCATGACTTGAATTACAAATCCTATTAACAAGACCGCCAAGTAGATGAATTACAACAACCAGTCAGTAAATGCAGAACCACTTGCAACTGAAGTATTTTCTTGCATGAACTATGAGGGGCTTACAACTATTGTCTCCTAAAGTAATTGCATAATTGCTCCTTGGTAGCCTGTGAAGAATGAAGAAGATGCAGGTAGTGCTAGTTCTTCTGACCATTTGAGTTTTGGGAGGCTCATCAGTTGAAATGGTGTTAGTAGAAGGCCATACGAATCATCATATATTTATTTGCCTCCATTGTTATTGTGATCACAACATTCTAAGCCACCTTCGCAACACACAAGAAGACATTGAAAAATGAAGGAAAATCCAACTTCTCAAACTCCATTTTCTCTCTAAATTTCGAGAAAATTGAACGTATAGAACATGGTTCCAACTTCCAACTACGGATATAACAAGAGGCAAAACTATGAGAACAAAGGTCACTATGAATAGCTGATTATCTCCTTCTGGATGCATGCAGGGATTCTGGTTCAAGCAATCTTGAAATGTTTGAGTACTTTGATTAATTTAGTGACAAATTAAATCCATAGATTGAACGGTAGTTAAAATATCAGTGTCCATGACTCTGATAATCGTTGTATTTTATTGTGTTCTTCTCTTGGGGTTAAAGAGCTTTGCGTAAAAACTTATTGATACGTTATTAGAGATAATCGAGAGAAAAACTGAGAAAGGAAACAGAAAATATTAGCGAAAAGGATGACAAACCCACGAATCACACAATTTTTTCCACCACCATCTAATCAGTCAGTAAAATATAAACTACACGCAACTATAGTTATCTACTATTAGTTTTCACCATCCCTAATCAAAAGAAAAATAAGACGGCAAAATAGTAAGATATAAAGTAAATGTAGCAACAGATAGTAATTCACATTAAAGAATAAGAAACTACAACTACTAAACAGAAGAAGAGGAGAGGAGGAGGCTAGCCCCCTTCCTCTCCCACATAAAGTGAGATAACACTCAGCTACCTACTAGCCATCTACCTTAATCCTTGACCTTCATACCTTCCTATCTAAGGTTATGCCCTCAATCAGCTAAAGCTATGTCACGTCTTGTCTAATCACCTCTCCCAGTTCTGCCCCGGCCTACATCTAGCTCTCCCAGCTCCTGCTATAGCTAACCTCTCACACCTCCTTAGTCTCGCATCCCTCATCTTATTTGCCACTGATGTCACTCCTACCTTGTCCCGTATAACTTTTTGCCTAATCATATCTCTCCGAGTATGCTGATGTGCCGTGAAATTACAACATATTTGTTGTCTTTAGCATAGTGTTTTGATTGTTTTAAGTTTGGTTTGTGTTGTTTCTTATGTTAATTTTTGTTGTTGTAGGGGTTTGGAGATCAAATGGCGAAAACAAGGAAAAGTGTACAAAGTTTCATGATTTTGGTGACATAGCGCCATAAAACTGACTTACGAATCGTTGGCGGGATCGCAGATGGAAGATGAGATGAAGATGCTGGAGGACTAACAGACGACTTCACATACGGGCCGCAGAACCAACATGCGGACAGTATGTCGCTCCGTAAATCAAACTTTGGGTAGATGTAAAAATGGCTAAAATATGGGAGTTGACATATGGTGCCACATGCGGACCGTAGATGCCACTTCTAGACTACAAGTCCAGCATAGAAGGGTGTACTAGAAATGGGGAATCTCAAGAAGCAACATACGAGCCCCACATGCGGACCACAAGTCAATACACGGTCAAGCTCCTGGAAACCCTAGTTTCAACATGCGAGGGCCAAAATCTCAACATGCGGACTGCATGTGCCATTTATGCTCAACATGCGGGCCCATATGTGGCACTGCGGGGTCGCAATTAATTTCGAGTTTTTGACCATTATAAATAGTTTGTTTAGGGTTTTGATAGGTCATCTTTGTTCAGAATCTACTCCTACTTTCCATAGCATTGAATACTTAACTTTTAAAGCTTACCAGAAGAATATTCCATCTCTTTTTTCATCTTTCATTGATTGTAAGCTTTCAACGCTTTCTTTAATGCTTCATATTGTACTTAAAATTTGAGTAGCTAATTTTAATACTTATAAGGTTGTAGACCCAATGATTGGTGTTATATAAACGGAAAAGGGCCAAATATACCCCTATACAATGAGAAAAGGTTTATATATACCCCTCGTTATACTTTAGGTTCAAATATACCCCCGCCATTATACTATTGGATCAAATATACCCCTCTTCCGTTATACTATTTGATCCAATCGACAGTGGTATATTTGAACTCAAAATATAACGAGGGGTATATTTAAGCCTTTTCTCATAGTACAGGGGTATATTTGGCCCTTTTCCGTTATATAAATCGGTGTTTACCATTGAATATATGCATAATGGGTTGTTGGTTTCTATTTATTTCTTATTCTTTAATGTTGGTTGGTGGTTGCAAACATTAACTTATGCCATTAACCTTTTCTTTACTTGGAAAAGTGAGTTAGGGTTTGATAGAAATGAATAGCAAGAACTTGGGGCATTAACCCTCGTTTAATAAGCTCACTTAGGAATAAGAGGAGTTTACTTGGCATAAATTGACCGTTCTTCATTTCAACTCTTTTACATTTGGAAAATTGTAAAGAGGAAATACTTCTAACTATTGGCAAATATTAGAGAGTCAATTAGAGATCAAGTGCATACCATACAATGACCCATTAGTAATATTTCATAGTTACACTTTTAGCATTACACTTATCAACGGGGACACAACATTGGTTCCTTTCTCCAAATCAAGTAATGTTAAATCAAAATAGCTAATAGAAATACCCAACTCTTTAGAGTAGAATTACGACTAGAGTCAAGTAACACACTACAAAAAGTAACTTTTTCACCCATATTCCAAGTGAGATTCAACCCCAACCTAGTTGGGTTACTATATTTGATAGCGACCGCTTTACGCCATTAACTTAAGTGTAATTTGAGCATATAAAATGCCACAGATCCATATGTGCATCCTCATCTCTGCTACCTTTATCTTTTGAACGTGTGCATTTTGACTGGCCAACACTTTGCCCCACACAACAATGTTGGTCTAACCACCACTCTGTATAACTTACCTTGAAGCCTTGGTGACATATTCTTATCGCAGAGTACCCTGGAGTCGAGACTCTATTTGACCCACCCCGTTCCAATACGATGTGCGACATCATCGTCAATTTCCCCGTCTTCTTAGATTATAGACCTAAGATCCTTAAAGCTAAACTCTCTCTTGGGTATGGCCAATGCCTCAACCTTCACTTCCACCTCTGCCTCATGCATTACGTCACTGAACTTGCACTCCAGGTACTCAGTTTTAGTCCTGCTCAACCTGAAACTTTTGGACTCTAAGTCCTTTCTCAAAACTTTCAGCCTATCATTAACTCCATCGCGCATTTCGTCAATCAATACTATGTCATCTGCGAATAACATACACCACGGCACCTCCTCTTGAATATGTCGTGTCAATTTGTCCATTACTAAGGCAAATAAGAACGGGCTAAAGGCTGATCCCTGGTGCAACCCTATCATGACCATGAAGTATTCTAAGTCAGCTCGCACTATCCTAACCCGGGTCCTGGCTCCATCGTACTTGTCCTTAATAACCCTAATATAGGCCACAAGTACACCTTTAGACTCCAAACATCTCTAAAGGACCTCCCTAGGAACTTTATCATATGCCTTTTCTAGGTCAATGAACCTCATGTATAAGTCTCTCTTCTTATCCCTATACTGCTCCAACAATCTCCTTACAAGATGGATGACTTCTGTAGTTGAACACCCCGAAATGAATTTGAAATTCGATGAATATATGACACATGCTTTTACATACACTCCAATCACTAAATCGCAGTTAATTAATACAGTACATTCTTACTTTAATTAATGACTAAACCGTAATAAATTAATATGGTTTAGTGTAAACATTGAATGTGGCGAATAAGTTTTTACCAAAATTGCTCTATTACGCTATGCCATAATACGGCAAATGCAATCTTTGATAAAGCCGCCATCAATGGAGGTCTGCTTTTGATGCAAATGCCAAATATTGCCAAGTCCTTTGTGGTTGTTTAGTTAATTATATTCTATTTTAAGGGCAAATCTAAATCTTGGAGTCTGGGCGAACAAGTAAAAGCCCACATGTATAATGCCATCACGTTGCATTTGGTGGCATTTGTCGTTGTCACGATCACTTCTTATTTAAGAATTTAACCCCCAAAAAGGAACCCAAATATTAATCATCCAACAACAAAACGCTTTTTCATAGCACGTAGTTCATACTACATCCACTTAACAATGTGAAAATTAGAATGTTAATTAGAATGCAAATACATGACGCATAATGGTCAGTTGTTCCTGAATATTCAGAACTTGCTGTGGGGAATATGCTTGGGCAATTCGCAGAATTGCCCTTCTTTTTGAAGGTGGTCTTTAAACATATGCCTTTAAATTTTCTTCATATTTTTTAAGTTTTGCCATTTTTGATACGAGGTTTTGGGTTCAACCCCCACAAGATAAAATAAAGAAATAAAAAGCATAATGGTTATCGAAAGGGCATAACTTTTTCTCAAGACATAGTTTAGTTATGCCTTATGGAGCAAAACTTTCCTTAAGGAACTATGCTTTATGCAAACTTTAATTAAGGCATCAAAAGTATGCCTTAACTAAAATGTGCCTTGAAAAGTTTTAAAAAAAAAAATGTCTTCCGCCCTCCGGCATAACTTCCTAAGGTAAAAACTTATGCTGTATAGGGCATAAAGTTTTGCCTTATGGGGCAAAAACTTTTCCTTAAGGAATTATCTTGTATAGAGCGTGCATTTTTAATTAGCGATAACCAAAAGTATGCCTTAACTAAAAGTTAAAAAAAAAAAAAAAAAAAAAAAAAGTCTCCATTTCCTCCGCATAACTTCCTATAAAAACTAAAATGCCGAGGGGGCATAACTTTTCCTCAAGGTATAATTTAGTTTTGCCTTATGGGGCAAAATTTTTCCTTAAGGAACTATGCCTTATGGGGCATACTTTTAATTAAGGCATAACCAAAAGTATGCCTTAACTAAAAGTGTGCCTTTAAAAGTTAAAAAAAAAAAAAAAAAAAAAAAAATGAAAAAATCAGAGGGGCATAAACATAATTTAGTTTTGCCTTATGGGACAAAATTTTTCCTTAAGGAACTATGCCTTATGGTTATACTTTTAATTAAGGCATTATGCCTTAACTAAAAAGCCTTTAACTAAAACGTGCCTTGAAAAGTTTAAAAAAAAAAAAAAAATGTCTCAAGGCAAAGTGATTTAAATAACTTTGGTTTTTCTAGGATTGTATCTTTGGATCCGCATACACTCTCCCCCACTTCGTCTTGCGAAATTATTTTTTTATTTTATGCCCGAACGGGGGTTCGAACCTAGAACAAGTCGGTGTATCCAAACGAAGGCAAAACTTAAAGAAACAAAAGCAAAATTTAAAGACCACCCCAAAAGAAGGGCAATCCGTGCAAAAAATTGTATGTGCTTTGACAATGTACCTCACAAATTTAAAAAAGAAATCGAAAAAATCAGAAAAACAGACAAAAGTCCAGCCGATGAAAAATCGATTTAATTAGTTTAGTTTGATTCTAAATTGATTTAATTGGTTTGGTTTCTTTTTAGGAAAAAACCCGATTCAAACTAAACCGTGAACAAGTCTACTTGCTGATGCTTTCTTTCCCTATCAATATATACATCTATATACTATATTATATACAAAAAAGGTGTTGAGCACGTATCATACTTGATAAAAATAGAAAAATTAAAGTTCCTTCAACTTGGGCATACTTAGGTGTCTCAATATGATTTTTAAGCTTACTTAGGTGAGTGTCGTAAGACTAAATTCTCTTCTATACATTTTTAAAGAACTTTGGACAACATATCATTATGTTGACCGTTAATTTAGATTGGGAAATGAAAAAAAGACACCAATTAATCATGAATATATCTTACGTGCTATGAACACCAATTGGCTGAGAAAAAAATAAACGGAAGTCTGAAGTACGTACATTATTGGATAAGTTCCATAAAAAAATAAACACACCAAACTCGTAAAAGAAAAGAAAAAATAAATATCGTATGTCAACCTTATGTAGAAAAGATCATCGTGGCAACCACTTTATACTTTTCAATTTCTTGTTTCTTCTTCAGATATTTTGATCACATAATATATACTCCTCATCCCTTTATGTACTTCTCAAATCCTGCTGCTTACACAAAAAAGCAGTTTTTTTTCTTCTTTTTCTCGTAAACTAAATTTATGTTACATTAAATGGGTTCGAGTTCAGAATTATACCAACAAGAAGAGAAGAAAGTCATTTCAGTCTCCGACTATGCTGCCAATATGTTAAGAGAGTCATTTCAATGCCTTACCATTATCCTCCTCAGCCTCCTCCTCCCACTTTCCTTTATCGTCCTCGCCAGGCTGTCAGTCACCCGCTATCTCATCGCCACCTCAGCTTACACGGCGCCTGATTCACTCCTTGTCAGACTCTTCCTCTACGTCAATCCCAATCTTCTTCACGTACTAGTTCCACTTGTCAGCATTTCTGCTTTGAACCAATGCCTGACAGGACGAACTCTGTCTGATCACATGATTTCTAAACCTCGTCTTTATACGTCGTGGTTTTTTCTTTTCATGTTTCAAATTTGCGTGTGCATAGGCATAGAAGGTAGCATAGCCGTTGGAATAGATGGTTCTAGTTTTAGCCACGAAAGATTATGTGTATTGACCAGAGTTATGTTTTTCTTGGGATTGCACGAGACAACGTTGTTTTGGTCCAAGAAAGTGGTGAAGCCGGTTGTGGATGACACAGTTTTCGGAGTTGAAACGGAGGATAGGGTTGTCCAAAAGGTGGCTATGGCCATGAGTTTTGGTATATTGTGGTGGTGCAAGTTGAGGGATGAAGTTGAGTCTTTAGTGGTTGTGGCTGAGATGAATAGGGACTTGTTTGGTAGTGTTGGTTTGGTTGATTTTGTCGGTTGGTGGTTGTATTATGTGACTGTGGCAATTGGTATGGTTAAGGTTGTGAAGGCACTTATTTGGCTAAATTTTGTGTTGTTTTGTGGGAATATTGTGGTTGATTCAGACAATGCAGGCTGTTGTACAAGAAATGATGACAAGGTCTGAGAAAGAGTTTTGACATTTTATTTTCCTCTCTGTTAACAGTTGTAATCTTGATTGTTAAAGAGAATTAGATTATTGTTTCTGCTTTCTCAAAGAAGGGGACATGGATGTACTTTTTATTATTGAGTAAAACAAATGCATATACAAATATTCATTCTTTTATTACCGAGAAATCTGTCTGGAGTCTACCCTCTGAGCCAGCCACAACATTCGAAATTCGAGAATGACGGGTCCGCCACTCTATCCTTCTCCGCTTAAAACACATCCTGGGACTTTGCCTTTGAAAGGATTTTTACCATATAACTTACATACTACTTTTAAAAGAATTAAAATTTTGAAAAGAAATAAACCAGGAGAAGTTGCACGTCATTGTTCTCAGACATACAGCAAAACTAAATTTAGCACTTCATGAAGGATGCCAATATACAGGTGATGAGTAATATCATAGGCAATGGAAGTTATACACAGATGACGCACAATGACATTAATCTAGACTTTCAGTTGTGTAAAATCTAAAGAAAGGTATAAGTTTTTCCAATTAGGCTGACCTATTCAATTTCCAGGATGCCCAAAAATCAGAGATGGTTTTTCTGTTGTATGTTTCTTTTCTATTTGCTTTAAGTTAGAAACAAGCAAGCCAGAAAAAGTCATATGATATCAATTCCATATATGGGATTGACATCGCAATCTGGTGCTTCTCATAACTAAAATGACTTGGGTTGCTTTGACCAAAAAAAAAAAAAAAATCAAAACCTATGCTCCACTGAGACAAACATTTGGCCTGCAAACTTTCTTTCTTGTCTCTTTTATGATCCATCTTGATAAGATACTTTGTGATTAGTTTTTCTCATTTGTCATTTCTTTCCAACCATGGCATTATGCATTTAACAGCTTCTCATTGTCTCAAGCGTCTAGTCCAAATGCATATAACCCTTAATCAAACAATCTCGTTAAGGCCTATGATCTTGGCTACCTCAGTCAAAGTTGCTCTCACAGATACAAACAATACAATTCTGTTAGGTGTCCTTTGAGTGTATTAGTAATGTTGGATTAGTAATGCTGGAATTAGTTATCTTTGGCATTATTTTTTATCGACTGTTTTGTTTGTTGTATTAAATGACATGCATTGCATAATTTCTAAATAGTACTGAATAGGATGTATTAGAATAGGAATAGTACTGGTCTTGTAAATGTCATGATTTACAATGTATAAGAATAGTATTGAATAGGGTGTACAATTAATACCTGCATTAGAATACCTGTATCAGTTATACATAGGTTGAAAACACTACCAATCAAGGGATTAACTAATACCAGTATTATTTTCTCTAATACCTCCTACCAAACGACCCCTTAGGACTATCTTTCGTTTGGACTCTCTGCTTGTCCTAGCCGTGGAAACAAAATCACCGCGGCTTCAATCTTTTAAACTTTTGCCATGACCAGGTTATTTTGCTTCCGCGAGGACAAAAACTTCACTTTCAACCTTGTTTGAGCTCATACTGAATGAATTCCCTTGATATATATTCCAGCAGTAAAACACAGGATAGTGAAAGCCTAACATCACCAAGACTACATTTGGTTAGCACTTTAACTAGTCCTGGAGTTGGGATCATGGATCAAATCTCAATCCCTGCCATCGATTTCAGTGGTGGTCACAATCATCTTCAAGGGTGTCGGAGAAACGAATTAATCAACAATGGCGTCGTCGATCCTTGGTTTGAATTGGATAGTGAGGATCTTGATTCTCTTTACTCTGAATTTGACCTTAAATATCAAGAGAATCATACATCAGACAAACAAGTTCAGTTATTGGAAGATCACCAAGAAAACATCTCAGATCATTGGACACAAAGTGATGATTCTCATCCTATCCAAATTCAAACGACCCCTGAAGCATCTAATAGGATTCAGCCTCAGGTGCCAAGGCTTAACAATATCCATCGAGAGATAATAAATCCCATTTCTTTAGCATCTTTGGAGCTCTGGAACAATTGTGGGAGATTGTTCAAGAAGGAAAACTTGAGCAACGTACTAAGCAACGAGGATCGTGTAAGTAACATCCCTAAGTTGTCAACTGAAGAAATCTTGCGAGTTGCTGGAGAAAGATATATCCAGTACTCCACCCAAAGAGTAGATGGTCTTTCTATGTTTATACATCCTTATGCTTCATCACTTTCGGGCCTTTCCATAGAGCAAACGAAGGACATGGAACTTGTTCACCTCCTTCTAGCTGCTGCAGAAGAAGTGGATCAGCAGCAATTTCATTTGGCTAGCCAATCTATTGCACACTGCCAGTGGAAGGCATCTGCTACAGGTAACGTTCATCTAAAAGTTTAAGTTATTAGAGAGAGTACAGTACACATTGATTTACTTATTTATATCTTGAATAGGTAATCCGATCCAGAGACTATGTTTCTACTTTGGTGAAGCTTTACAAGAAAGGATTGATCGAGAAGTAGGAAGGTCCCCAAGTTTTGAAAGAAAATTAAGGTTTTTAAGCACTCTGGCATTAGGTACCACAGCGGAAGCCTTAACCTGCCACCAAGAAATTCCCTTTGGTCAAGTGATGCAATTCGCAGGAGTTCAAGCAATAATTGAAAATGTTAGAGGTGCAACTAAGATCCATTTGGTTGACTTTAATATTAGAACTGGAATTCAGTGTACGGGCTTGATGCAAGCTCTTGCAGAACAACAACGTGACTGTCCAATTCAGCTTCTGAAGATAACAGCCATTGGACACCAAGAAAAAGAGAAAATCGAAGAAACGGGCAAGAGATTACAAAGTTTTGCCAATTCCTTGAATCTGCCCTTTTCATTTGATATAGTCTTTATGTCTGACATGAAAGATCTCAGGGTAGAATCAGTCAATGTTAAAGCAGATGAAACTGTGGCTGTCTATTGTTACACTGTACTAAAGACAATGATTTGCAGGCAAGATTATTTGGACAATACGATACGAGTAATCAGAGGACTAAAACCATCTGTGGTTGTTGTTTGTGAGGTTGAAGCAAACCATAATTCACCTTCATTTTTGAACCGTTTTGTGGAGGCACTTTTCTTTTATAGTGTGCTTTTTGATTGCTTTGAGGACTGCATGGATAGAGACAATTTGGTCAGAAAGAGGATTGAAGAATTTCATATTGGTGAAGGTATCCGAAATATGATTGCAGCTGACGATGCGGAAAGGTTCACACGGAATGTGAAGCTTGATGTATGGAGAGCATACTTTGCAAGGTTTGGAATGGTGGAAATGGAGCTCAGTGAGTCATCTTGGTATCAAGCAAATCTGATTCTCAAGCAATTTACCAATGGAAGTTCCTGCAATGTTCAAAATGATGGGAAGGCCCTCCTTGTTGGATGGAAGGGAACACCCATTGAATCTGTTTCTATTTGGAAGTTCTTGTAAAGACACTGAAAGGGCAGCTTTAAGGACAATTCCATGTTAAGGAAATAGGTATGATACTTTTTTTTTTTTTGATAACCATGCTGTCCAAGCCAGCTTGCGCGGACCTCGACTAAATTCCACGGGATACCTGCCACCTCCTACCAGCAACAACTACCAGGTAACTCTGTCCACTAAGGCTACGACAAATGGGAAGAAATTAACTAGTGTTTTTGTCTCTGCTGGGATGGAAATTAGTAGGATACTTTACTTGTTCTATTTTTTATATACCCTTAGAGTTACTGTAGCTAGGCGAAAGGTGCAAGCAGCACACATCGAGGATAAAATGAGAGAAGATCACTTGAAATGGCTAGAGTCGGACTCCAGATGCATCTATCTGCAGGTTTGCGATCATGGCGAGTAAAGGTGTTAAAAATGGGGCGAGGTAGACCCCAGAAAATTACATGGAAGGAAATAGTCTCAAAACACCTACAATCTCTTGGAATCCATGTAGACCTAGCGAAAATAGGACACAGCGGAAGAAAAAGATCAACATAGGAGATACCAATTAATAGGGAATAATGCTTGTCATGTTATTACATATTCACATTTATTAAAGGTCCTATGTTTTGGAAGAGTATTTTAGTCCTGCAAAGATTTATATGCCAAAAAGCTGCGAGAGACTTGAATTTTTTGTTATTTGTATAATATTGATCTGCGATGAGATTAAACAGAATTGTAAGTGAATATTTATATAACCGATTCCAACTTGCTTGGGATCATTGAGACGTAGCAGTTGTTGTGGTGTTACTATCGTGGATATCTCCATGATTTTTCAAACAACTATCCTTTTACCATGAAACTCAAATCTACCATGGATGGAAGACCTTTTTCGTTTCTCAATTTCATTTAATCAAATGAAAGAACCAGTGAGTGAACAGTAACACCATAACTATCGCAAGAAAACAAAAAGTCCAAGAAAACAAAAAGTCCAAGACATGAGCAGGTTCTTGTCTACATTTACTATAAAATGCTGGTATCCTGATAACTCCTTCATGTTTACTCTAATGGTTATTTGAGAAACCTTTCGTTGATAGATTGCCGATTTGTTCATCCTTTTATGTCTCTATCAAGCACCGAAGCTGTAAGCTCATTGTGTAAAAGTAGTCAAATTTTAGCGTCCAGTAGCTAGCCCGTGCAGCCTTTCTAATTATAAATTAAAGATCGGACTGCATAAACGTAAAAAGTCAGGCATAATTTTCCAAATCAGGCCTCCGCCTAATAGTAAAGAGAACAAGCATTAATCAGATCAGGAGACAACTTCCGATTAGCCAAAGCTTTGAGATCAGTTTAAGCGACAAGCTGAAGGTTGAACCAAATAAATGAGAATAAACAAAGAAATGCAGAAAAGTACCAATTTGCTGAAAGAACAATATCAAGGGAAATGTGACATATAAACAATATATCAATCAGTTTACAATCTTACATTAAGTAAAACTAAGGCCAGGAGCTTTCAGTGCATTTTGCTCATCCATCACTCGCCTCACAACCTCAGAATCAACATACCTGCCCATACCTGCCAGGATATTCGAAAGAAGCACATAATCACCACCGTATTTTTTTTCCATCTCCATGATCTTCTGCATAACTCTTTCTCCCATGTCTGCATTATCATGAAAACTACAAGCACCCAATAACGTTCTCCAAATCACAACATTAGACATAGTATTAGGTATCTCCAACGCTATCTTTTCTGCTTCTTCTAACCTACCTTCCCTCCCTAACATGTCAATCAAGCAGCCATAATGCTTAATGTCTGGTTGAATCCCAAACTCATCAACCATTTTCCTGAGAAACTCGAGCCCCTCATCCACTAAACCTCCATGACTACAAGCATTGAGCATACTCAAAAACGTTACGCGATTCGGTTCAACACCTGCATCCACCATCATGTTATAACTATCCGAAGCTTCTTTTGCCATCCCATGCATCGCATATCCTGATATAATCGACGTCCACGATACCAAATTCCTTCTTTCATCCGATATATCCTCAAAAGCTCTCACAGCATCGTCTATACTTCCACACTTAGCATAAGCATCTACAAGTGAATTCATAACACGTATATCAAACACATCGATACCACTTTTCTCCCCATAAGCATGAATCATTTGACAACACTCTAAACACCTAACATTCCAAATAGCCGGGAATATCGCCAAAAGTGTCACTTCACTCGGTTTAATCCCCTCGACCACAACCATTTCGCGAAACAACGATAAAGCCTCGTTAAACCGACCCATCCTCGTATACCCATCGATAAGTCCCGTCCAAGAAACCACATTCTTCTCAGGCATTGCATCAAACACAGCCCGAGCAACCTTAACATCACCCCATTTAATAGAACCACTAATCAAAGCATTCCAAGTAACAATATTTCTCACAGGCATTTCATCGAACACCTTCTTAGCATCACCAACAAACCCACACTCCCCATACATATTAACCAATGCAGTTTGCACATAAACATGGGATTTAAATCCATCTTTCAAACTCAAACAATGTAACTGTTTCCCTAAACAAAACTTTCCTAAATTAGCTGATCCTTTAATCAAGAATGAATATGTAAAGCTATCAAATAATATAATCTGCTGATATTGAAACTGTAATTGTTTAAAAAGAAAAAAAGATTCTTGTGGGAAAATACCAAGTGAATAATGTCTAATTAAAGAGTTCCAAAGGGTTAATATAATGGGTAATGAACTTGGGTTATTGAAGGTGTTTAATGCAGTGGTGAATATTAATTGAGTATGAATTTGTTTAACTGCTTTGCGGTAATTTTGGTGTTTTTTAATGAGGTTAAGAAGATAATTAACATCTCTGCCCATTAATAGTAGCAAAATTTCATGATTTATTTATAAGCCATGATAAGTGCTAATTGTAATCTGTTCAAACAAATATAACAACAAATCCTTTTATGAAAAAACTTTAAAAAAAAAGTTTGTTTCTGTAGGTCGCTGCCTAGGACTGCTGCATAGCTTGTTTAGTCAAGTTTGAGAAAAATTAACAAATATGATGCCTTAAGTTTGAGATTAGGTTTAAAATAATCACCTAAGTATGTAATTAACGGATTTGATCCTTTAGATTTGCTGAAAGTTAACACTTTTAGTCTTTATAAGATATTTAGTTTCTCTATCCCAATTTCTAGGATCTTTTATCAAGATAAAACTTTGACAAATTTTTTTATTTGGGCGTTTTGTATGTAAAAATTAACTTTTTTTATTAACTTTTTTTACTCGTTTATTCAAATTATTAGAATACCAAAAACAAGAAAAACTTATTTTTCAAAATTTTTTTTTCACTTTTTTCAAATTCAAAAAAGTAAAAATATGCACCTAAGTCATGACAAGTATATTTGTTTGTAATCGGTTCAAACAATAAAAAAAATCCTTTTATGAAAAAACTATTTTAAAAAAAAAATGCTTCTATTGGTCCTTAAGTTTGAGAGCATGTTCAAAATAATCAATTAAGTATTAATTAACAGTTTTGGTCCTTTAAGTTTGTCAAAAGTTTAACACTTTTAGTCTCTACAAAATGTTTATTGAACTATTTGCTTTTTGGATTTGACGGACAGAGTGAAAAAAGAAGATTTAACTATAAACACCAAGATAATCCCATCAAATCCTAAAATATGCTACACAAAAAATCACACTAGACATTAAAAAAAATATAGAAAAATACTTCTAGCAAATATTAACCTTAAAAAGTTGCACTACACTCTTGAAATAAATTAAAAATTCAGAAAATACAAAATTGTAGCTTTAAATGTAATCATTTCCCACTTATGTTCTTTTTTTTTCATAGTTTTCATCAAATCTAACAAATAAAGTTTGATAAATATTTGATAGAGACTAAAAATGTTAAACTTTTATTAAAACTATGTAATCTGTTCAAACAAATATAACAACAAATCCTTTTATGAAAAAACTATTTTTTTTTAAAAAAATGCTTCTATAGGTCGCTAGCTGCAACTGCTGCATAGCTTGTTTAGTCAAGTTTGAGAAAAATTGGCAAATATGGTCCCTTAAGTTTGGGAGTAGGTTTAAAATAATCACTTTAGCATGTAATTAACGGATTTGATCCTTTAGATTTTTGAAAGTTAACACATTTAGTCGCTCTATCCCAATTTAAGTGATCTTTTCCTGTGAATTTTGACAAGTATCGTAAGATGTATTTCTTTACCAAATTGATATGAGAAAAATTGAAAATATAGTATTTTGCATGTAGTTTTCAAATACATAAATTTTAATCTTAAAATATTGAGTTAATCTGATCCAATTTAGCTTCAAAATTTAGTCAAATTAACTCTGAAAAGGCGAAAAGTATCACATAAATTGGGACGGAATGAGTAATAAGCTCTACCGATTAGATTTGATGGAAATAGAGGAAAAAGAAAGACACATCAAATCCTAAAATCTCTAACACAAAAAAACTACATTAGACACTAAAAAGATATTAAAAAAATAATAATGATGTATCTGCATAGATTATTCTCTAGAAATAAATTAAAAATAACAAAAAAATATTAAAAAATTGTGCATTTCAATGTGACCAATTCTCGCTTCTTGTCAAGGTGATTCATCATTTAATATATATGCATAAAAGAAAATTTTAACCCATGCACGTATCTCGCAATTAAGCATTAATATATTAAACCAAGGGTAAATTTGAACCTTTAGCATAGCTACCAAGGGTAAATTTGAACATTTAGCATAGCTTTTCTTCTTAATTTTGATATTTTTTTTCTTTCTCTTTGCTACTCCGCCGATCACCCTTCCTTACCTCCTTTAACCTGCATACGGTTAGTCTTAATAAGTCGTAAAACCTCAGACATATTTTAATTGAAGATGATGTGTATAAATAAAGGAGGTGGCATATTTCAAGTGGTTAAATTATCTAGATAATGAGCATTTGAAATAACGCACAAGAAAAAATTGCAATATGCATAAAAAGTGTCTAATATAGACACCTTATCATGTGTTAAGATGTTTAATTGAAAATAAATAGTTCGAGTGTCTACATTTGCTAGCAAATTTGAGGAAATGTCTATATATTAAGCCGTAAAATGTTGCACAAACATCATCCTTGGGTGCCCCTCAAATATAACATGTACTCTAGTATTATCCTCTTTTCTCTGTATCTATCTATCTATAATTGATGAAATTTTCTCACACGGCAAATGAATCTGTTTCTTTGTAGAGACACTGAAAGGGCAGCTTTAAGGGCAATTCCATGTTAAGGAAATAGGTATGATACTTTTTTTTTTTTTTTTAAATAAATGGTTCTATAGGTTGAATATGCGGACGCCATTAAATTCGGGATACTTGCCACCTCCACCAAGTGACAACTATCGGGTAGCTCCATTAAGCTTATATACTAGTGTTTTTTAAGATGGAAATAAGTAGGATACTTTACTTGCTCTATTCTTTTATATACCCTTAGAATTACTGTAGCTAGGCTAAAGGTGCAAGCAGCACACATCAAGGATAAAATGAGAGAAGGTCAAGATGCATCTTCCGCGATTTGCGATCATGGCGAGTAAAGGTGTTAAAAAGAAAGTTGAAAATTACCTTGGAAGGAAGTTGTGCGAAAACCTACAATCTCTTGGAATTCATGTAGACCTAACGAAAAATAGAACACAGCAGAAGAAAAAGATCAACATAGGAGATACCAATTAATAGGGAATAATGTTTGTCATGTTATTACATATTAGTATCGAAACCCAAATATTAAATCCAATTGCTTAAGCATGTTTCATAACATTTTTTTGGAATATCAACTGACGTCTTGTTTCTTTTATATAGTAAAATGAAACTTATAATAATGTACTTCTTTATATAGCTTGGTCTTTATATGAAATATATTACCTGTACAATCATTGGAAAAAGATTATGGAGTATGCAATGCCAACATTATTATGAAATTAAAAGAAACGAACCATATAGTTATGTAACTATTTTTTTTTTTTATCTTTATTACATTGTCCACTATTTTGTATAATTACAAAATCACATAATATATTTATTAGCATGTCAAATGGTTTAATATCCGTGTTAGTAACTCACATTTTACAATACATTTTTCTTACCCTTGGATTACTTTTTTTTTTTTTTTAATTTTTAGAATCTTATTCTGTTATTCACATTCCTCAGTTGTCTAAATTTATGAATAATATCTTTGTCAGTTACTCACTTTTTTAAAAACATTTTTCTTACCTTAAAATACTTTTTAAATTTTTTTTAGAATGTTACTTTTATTCACATTCCTGAGTTGTCTAAATTTATGAATAATACTTCTGTATATTTTTATTTATTTTATATTATTTTTAAAATTACATAAAATGTAAATATCAACACTTTAGCATTATCTCAATATTTGTATGTTATATTCTTCTGTGATATTTTAATTCTTTTTTTTTTCATTAGCATTGTACCTATAATTAACCTAATGTCATAGTTAAAGCTAAATTGTAATTTTTGAATTCAGCCAAAGAATATACAGATACTTGTAATAGTTATTATCGTTTATTAAGTGCGATAAAAAAAATTAAAGCGTAATTTAATTATATTAGCAATGAAATATTCGTATTACAAAAAGAATCACAGTCATGCATGTAATCTTGTGAGATATCTAAGACCACCCACACCTTTAATATTTAAACATAGTCTCGTCAAATAAACTGAGAAGATACAACTATTGCATGAACAAAACTAAGAACTTTGAATTAATAATGCAAGCCATGGATAGTCATATGAACAAATTCTTCTAAACACAAAAGGATTGAAAATTGCAACCCCCTACGAAAGACAATTCTCTTTATTAACTAAAAAAAGTACATCACATGTAAATAGACAATTCTCTTTGTTTAAGGTGTTTTGTGTAGTGGTGAATATTAACTGAGGATGAATTTGTTTAATTGCTTTGCGGTAATTTTGGTGTTTTTTAATGAGGTTAAGAAGATAATTAACATCTCTGCCCATTAATAGTAGCAAAATTTCATGACTTATTTAAGTCATGATAAGTGCTAATTGTAATCTGTTCAAACAAATATAACAACAAAATGCTTTTATGAAAAAACTTCAAAAAATAAATAAATGTTTCTGTAGGTCGCTAGCTGCGACTGCTGCATAGCTTGTTTAGTGAAGTTTGAGAAAAATTGACAAATATGGTCCCTTAAGTATGAGATTAGGTTTAAAATAATCACTTTAATATGTAATTAATGGATTTGTTCCTTTAGATTTGCTGAAAGTTAACACTTTTAGTCTTCATAAGATATTTAGTGTCTCTTATCCTAATTTATGTGATACTTTTCGCTTTCTGAAATTCAAACTGCATGAAATTTAACAAATATCGTAAGATGTATTTCTTTACTAAATTGATATGAAAAAAAATTGCAAGTATAGTACTTTGCATGTAGTTTTTCAAATATATAAATTTTAATCTTAAAATGTTGAGTTAATCTGATCCAATTTAGCTTTCAAAATTTAGTCAAATTAATTCTGAAAAAGAGAAAAGTATCACATAAATTGGGACAAAAGGAGTACTAAGCTCTACCTATTAGATTTGACGGAAATAGAAGAAAAAGAAAGTCACATCAAATCCTAAAATCTGCAACACAAAAAATTACACTAGACACTAAAAAGATATTAAAAAAAATAATGGTGTATCTGCATAGATCATTCTCTAGAAATAAATTAAAAACAGCAAAAAATACCAAAAATTGTACATTTGATTGTGACCAGTTCTCGCTTCTGTGTCAAAGTGATTCAACATTTAATATATATGCAAAAGCAAAAAATTTTCTGTTCATTTTTCGTATTCAACCGATTCAACATTTAATATATCATAAAAGAAAATTTTAACCCATGCACGTATCTCGCAATGCACGTATCTCGCAATTAAGCATTAATATTTTAAACCTAGGGTAAATTTGAACCTTTAGCATAGCTTTTCTCCTTAATTTTGATTTTTTTTTCTTTCTCTTTGCTACTCCGCCGATCACCCTTTCTTACCTCCTTTAACCTCTATCCGGTTAGTCTTAATAAGTCATAGAACCTCGAACATATTTTAATTGAGGATGATGTGTATTATTAAAAGAAGTGACATATTTCAAGTGGTTAAATTATCTAGATAATAAGCATTTGAAATAACGCATAAGAAAAATTTGCAATATGCACCAAAAGTGTCTAATATAAACACCTTACCATGTGTTCATATGCTTAATTGGAAATAAGTAGTTCGAATGTCTAAATTTGATAGCAAATTTGAAGAAATGTTTATATATTAAGCCTTAAAATATTGCTCAGACATCACCCTTGGGTGCCCCTCAAATATAACATGTACTCTAGTATTATCCTCTTTTTTCTGTATCTATCTTCCTATAATTGATGATTCTCAGTAGGCAAATGAGCAAGCCAAGATATTTTTAGCTCACAATATCTTCCAGAAGTCATACTCACGACGTGTACACCTACCATTGGCCAACAAAATGATAAGAAATGTGTGCTCATTAACTCATTTCATCATGATACATATACCTTCTCACATCCTAAAAGATCATTTCATTTCCCAACAAACGTAGCAAATGGCTTCCATAGCTGGTGTTAGTCTCACAAGCCCAAGAATCTTATCCAAATCATCCGAAACTCAATCCTTCAAATTCCCAACACTTAACAACCCATGGAAGAACTCATCATCAGCTCAATTTGGATACCGCAAGATGTATGTAGTACGTGCGACACCTGACAACAAGCTGTCTGATTTAATAGCGGAAAGTGTAAAAGAAGCAGAAGAAGCGTGTGCTGAGAATCCAGTGAGCGGTGAGTGTGTAGCTGCATGGGATGTGGTGGAAGAGACTAGTGCAGCAGCAAGCCATGCAAGGGATAAGAAGAAGGATAATTCTGATCCATTGGAGAATTACTGCAAGGATAATCCTGAGACTGATGAGTGCCGTACTTATGATAATTGATTATGTGTTGTGTTTTTCTAATGGTAATTTGATACTTGTGTTTTAAAAACACTGTTATCTTGGATGAATATTAATTCTTGAATATTGCTAAAGTTAATCTTATCTTATGTATGGTGTATTGACATAGTTTGAATCGGTACGAATTAAAAAAAAAAATTGCAAAACTTGTCGTTTAAAACATGATGAAGAATTTGTTTAGCAGGAGTAGGAACCGAGGCAATTAAGAAATTGCAGCCTTCCGTATAAGAACTGGCCAATCCATGAGTATACCATAAAGTTACAGAGGTTGTTCCAGGATTTGGTATCGGATCAATGATCTCTATGAGATAAATATTCCGATCTTTCTTCTTAGAACTTATTGATTTATGATAATCCTGAGACTGATGAGTGCTGCATTATGATAATTGATTAAATCTTACTCTCGCATTATATATCTCTCTGTTTTCTCAACAAAATTTACATGGTATTTCATAATACTCCTATTTTAACTTTGTGTTTTTTTTTTTTTTTCCCCTGAATTCTGATGAATCTTGAATTGCTAAAGTTTCCTGTTTAATTAGCTATTTTCATAATTTAAGATATCCTTTTCTTGCTGAAGAGCACTTCTCCAACTCTCAGTATCTTAGTTTATTTTGCTAGAAATTGTGGAATATTCTGGAGTTTTTAGCCAAAATTATCCCTTTATCGACTCAAGTAGGTTTATTTTGGTCCTTTAAATATGATCCTGAGACAGATGAGTGCCGCACTTATGATAATTGATAAGTGATGTGCTGGGTTGTGTTTTCCGGATGGTAATTTGATACTTTGTGTTTTAAAAAAAACAATGTTTTCTCGATGAATATTAATTCTTGAATATTGCTAAAGTTAATTAATCTCCTCTTTATATATGATGAGTAATTGATTATATTAGTTCGTGCAATACACTTTTCTTGGATATTTTTCATCAAGGATATTTCTCTTATCTTTATCTATGTTAAGCTATCTCACGTCGGTGGGGAGATATGGGATCAATCCCTTACATGAGTTTGGGCAATTCAAAGTTTATGAGCTAACATTTTAAGTTTAGTTAAGCTCAAAATTCATTTTTTTTTTTTTTGTCAATTTAGAAGACCATTTCTTTTTTCCGATTTAGAAGAGTTCTGTATATAGTAATATCTAATTTCTATGATTGAGAAATCTTCTTCCTGCTTAAGAGTATACTTTTCCACCCCTTAGTAGCTGTTGCTTTTGAAATTTAAGAAAGAAAGTAAGGCGTCGTTTGGTTTGAGAGGTAAGAGATCATAATCCAACAATCATACTAGTAATTCGTACTATACACTTTTCTTGAATTTGCCATCAACGATGTTTCTCTTAGCTTTATCTATAACTAGAGGAGTATAAGTTATCTCACATCGATTGTGGGATTAATTTCCTATATAGTTTTGGAAATTTCACTTGGGTTGAATTAGGCTCAAAGTCTAAATGAGTTTTTTGTAGTTCTCTAACAGTTATAACTAACTGCATGATTGAGAAATCCTCTTCTTACTTAAGAGTATACTTTTCCACCTCTTTGTAGTTCTCTCAATTGGAGTTTATCAAAACAAAGGTAAGACTCTTGAAACTTATGGTCAGAGATGTCATATCATTTAAGTGAATATAAAAGCTTCTTATTAAAGATAAAATGAAAAGAAAAAAAAATTAAATTTAATAACTATCCTTCTTTTGACCTTTTTGGTACGAACTATAAAGAGAATGCTAACATATAAGGTGAAACAGAACATGATTGAGAAATCCTCTTCTTGCTAAAGAGTATAATTTTCCAACTTTCAACTAAGCCTCCCTTGAATTCATTTCTTTATAAATTTGACTCATCATATCAGTTTGATTCAAGTAACTTATAACTATTATTCCTAAAAATTCAATCACAAGTTACTTGAGAAATTGCAGAAGAAACAGCGCAAGGCTAAACCCTTTAGGGGCTTCTTTTCCCCACAAAAAATTGGAGAAAGAGTGTACTTTGGAGTTATATTTCTCCACATTCAGTAGTACGAATTTACAAATATCAAAGATTCAGTGATTGAATATGGACTAAATGTCATACCTTAGTTCGTAAGCAATGAAGTAGGCTTTTTTCCTGGATAAAACAAATAAACTCCATGAAAGCAGAAATTCTTGATTACCCCTTGCTCTACTCTTTCTTTTATTGGATAATTGTGGTGTTTGAGTCACAATGCACCTTGATTAATTTTACGGGGTACCTGCTACTTCCCACCAACACAAATACCGCATAACTTTGTCTACCAAGGCTAGGATAGAAAGAAATATATGTTATGTTATTCTACTCTTATCAAATCAAAGACAGAAAAGAGAATTCCTTGTGGAAACTCTTTTCTCCCTATAAGCATTGACACCAATGATCAAAACAGTAAACACGTGATGCAGGCTAAAATTAGGATAAACTGATCCACAATATCAAAGACTGAACATAGCAATTCCACCGAAACAAAAGGCCAATATCATTCAAATTACTCCAAGATGCATATATAAACCTAGAGACCAAAATATCATTGACAAATTACTAGTACAAACAACAAACTAGATATTCGCATATAAATAGTAGCCAACCCTGACTAGACAGAAACAAACACTACATCATTAATATCAATAACAGATACTCCTTAAATCATCATCAGACCAGCAGGCTCAAAATTGAACATATCAGAAGTAGCAGTGACAGGTTGAATTGGGAAAGGCAGTTGCCATGGCTCCAGCAAAGTATCGGGAATTTCAGGAATATCAACAGGAAATCCAGTATTATCAGCCCAAAATACGGTCATCGAGTTCAGTGAATCCAACCGCTCAGTCAATTCTGCAAGTTGAGCCCTCAACACATTATTCTCCGCATCCATGGCCCGGTAATTCCTTTCTACAGAATCAATCCTATCACGGATTACACCGTTCTGGTTCTGCAGCTGTGTTGTTTCGCTCACCAACTCCTCCAAACGCTGCTGCTTCTTCATCCGTGACCTCTTGGCCGACTCACGGTTGGATTCCATTCTCTTCCTTTTCCTTTCTTCAAACTTTGCATCAGAACCAGAACTCGGCAGTTGCTGAGCCGAAGCCATGTGAAATAATAGGAAACTATGTGCAATTCTAAAGTGATGGTGTGGCTATGGAAATTCTAAAATAAATTGGAATGGGACAATGATTATGAAGGCTAGTTCATGAAAACATGTAGAACCAGTGAAGAAAGACTACAGAGAAAGAGTGCATAATCCGAAGTCTACGCGTGCGTATAGAGGATGTCATGAAGAAACTTTGAAACTAAGAATCAAACATTGAAACTTTGTAAGAAACCAATAGTTGCCTGAGTAGATCCAAATCCAGACAGGAAGTGAAGGTATTCACAAAAAAGATCTGCAATCAAACACAACAAACTATATTAGAAATCTTTTCACAAACGCGAACAGAAGGCAAACAAAATTCAACCACAAAAAGAACATAATCCAATCAACTAATGGATCTATTTTAGAGCTTGCAAGCTCAAATATTGAGTTTAGGAAAGAGTGCGTGATTGAAATAAAGAACATACCCAGTGTAATCCCACAAGGTGGGGTATGGGGAGGGTAAGGTGTACGCAGACCAGACCGTACCCCTACCTCATGGAGGTAGAGAGGCTGTTTTCGAAAGACCCTCGGCTCAAATAACTCATAACAAAGCAATTTTAAAAATAACATACAAGACCATCTGAGATTGAAATGTGTTTGCTGAAAAAAGTTTTAACCTTTTTAAGATTTCTTAAGTTAAATCTTTCAAAAACTATTCTTCAGAGCCTTTTGGTTTTTGAAAGATTTGGAAATGTGAGGTTTAAGATCTTCAAATAGAAAGTTATTTTTTAATTTTTTGCTAAAAGAACTCATCCAAATTACTGTTTTTGCAAACCCTTAAACAAATGTCACTAAATTAAGTGTGTCACCAAATTAATTGAGGTCAGCTGATTAACCTACCCAAAAAAGTAAATTTTGATTCGTTTAAACCCTATATAAAGGTAAAAGTACTAAAGTTCAAATCTTTTTTCTTTTTCTTGGTTAAAAAGTTCTAAAATTTGATTCAATAGATATAAATATTAGCTATAGGGATAGGATCTGCAATAAGATCCATCTTCTCTTTATCATAACAACAACACAAATAGAAAAATCATCAAAAATAAATTAAAAAAACAAACAAAAGAACTAAAAACAGGAAAACAAAAAGAACAAACAAATACCCTAAACCAAAATACAGAAAAGAAAAAAAAAACAAATATTGAGTTTAGGAAAGAGTGCATGATTGAAATGAAAACAACAACATAAGGATTTTTTATTATTATTTTAAGAAAAGTTCTGTCATAGTTGTAAGTGAACCCCTACCTCGTGGAGGTAGTTAGAAGTTTCTTGTATCTTTTTAATAATACCCTCAGTAACTCATAACAAAGCAATTTTAAATATAGCATAAAAGACACCTCGTGAGATTCAAATGTGTTTGCTAAAAAAGTTTTAACCTTTTCAAGATTTCTTAACTTTATTTTTCAAATCTTTCAAAAAGACTAGTCTTCAGAGCCTTTTAGATTTTTGAAATATTTGGAAATGTGAGTTTGATTCTCCCAAAAAAAAAGTATTTTTTTATGTTTTACTAACAGGACTCATCCAAATTACTGTTTCTGCAAACCCTAAAACAAATGTCACTAAATTAGTTGAGATCAGCTGATTAACCTACCCAAAAAAGTCACTTTTGATACCTTTAATCCCTATATATAAAGGTAAAAGTACTAAAGTTCAAATCTTTTTTCATTTCTTGGTTAAAAAGCTCTAATCTTTAAATCAACAAATATAAATATTAGCTATAGCAATAAAATCTGCTATAAGATCCATCTACTCTTTATCATAACAACAACACAAATAGCAAAATCATCAAAAATAAATTAAACAAACAAAGAGAAAACTTAAAAACAGGAAAACAGAAAAAACAAACAACCACCCTAAACCAAAAAAAAAAAAAATTAAAAAAAAAAAGGAAAATGAAACTTACCTTTGCAAAGAGGGAGTAGTAGAACCTGAAGGGCCAAAAGAAGGTTATGAAGGTGGAGATATGGGGGTTTATATAGGAGATTTGAAGAAGCTTTTTGAGAAAATTAAGGATTTTTTATTATTATTTTAAGAAAAGTTCTGTCATAGTTGTAATGTGGTTGGTGCATTGTGATGACAGCTAAGGTGAGTTAAGCCTGTTAGGTAAGTTTCTTGTATCTTTCCTTAATATTTGTTGGTCCTCTGGTTGAAAAAAGATTTCATACTTAAGTTTAGATTTGTTAATATCTTTAAAAAAAATTTGATAAAAATAAATAATTTAATTAAATTATCGCTAATTAAATATGTATTGGAATTCGATCACACAATACGTTCCATTTGATTAGGCTAAATTTAGAAAATTGAGGTTAATTATTTCTTAATTTAATAAGTGAATACTTTTTTTATCCATAAAAAGATTAAGTGGACACTATTCTTTATCTTGAGAAACTATTAAATTCAAAATATTTCCAAACGGTTAAATCTTTTATGACATGATCGCACGTTTTTGTTATGCCTTGAAAATAAATATCTCCAATATTCAAGTCTTGAAGATCTTATTTGACACTGTTATACAGAGAAAATAAATAGTAGTATCAGCTTTCTTTGTTAATCCTATCATAATACTATATGATTTTATTAAAAAAATATTTTACATGCCTTCTTTCAAGTTTGATATCCTAATAATAATTTTTTTGATTTGTAGTATTATATTTATCTTTTTTATTTTGATTAGAATAGCATAATCTGATTCTCCTAATTAGGTATGATTATAGATATTATTCCATGAATAAAGAATTTGCCTAATAAATTAAGACAATCATGTATATTATATAGTCATCAATATAATTATTTCTTTCTTTATATGTTATGTCTCACTAGTATATAAATATGTAGAACTTAGTAATTAGGTCATATTATATTATTTCTGAATAGAAAAAATACAACACACGCTTTTACAATTACTTTTGAGATAACAAAGGCGATATTGACTTTTGTTCTTCCCTTTTTCTTAGTTCTTTTCACTTCCAGTCATATGGGAAAACGTGTGGAAATGGAAAAATAACACAATGATATTTTTCAACTTACGTACTAAATATAAAAAAATGAGTAAAAAAATTATTTATTTTTTCGGAAAAAATATTTTCTTCACGCTAAGTACACCCGAAAAAAATGCAGGAGTAATTGAATGGAACTCCAAACTTAAGGGACTATTGTGAGCTTTTAACAAATAGTCTCGAGTTATAATGTCCAAGTCAAAAGAAAGAATTTTCAACCTGGCGGGCAAAATTTAACATTTTCAAAATATTAAGTTTACATTGGCGAGCAAAAAAAAAGAATTAATATTAAGAGGTGTAAAAAAATATAGATATGTTGCTACCTAGGTTCAAACCTGTGACCTTAGGAAAATTTTGCAATCCCTTAACCTCTATGTTGAACCTTTAACTTATATCAAGGGGAGTCAACACTAATATACATATTTATAAAATTAAAATTTCACCTTCGATACAATATAATTTCCTGGCGAAAGGATGTCAAGCCCCTGCGCAAAGACCAAAAATGATGAGGTAGCCGATGATGTACCAAATGGACAAGAAGGAGAAGAGAATGAGAGATCTATTATGAGCTTCTATTCTCCATATCGTAAGTAGGCGTTTGGCCATGAAAATCAAATATTTTTCACTTTAATTGGTATTTTGGAGTTGGAGTTGAAAATGGAGTTGTGTTTGGTTATAGTTTTTGTAAAGAATATTTGGTTGTTTGAATGTTTTAAAAGTGAAAATAGTGGTGAAAAACAAGTTTTGGTTGTTTTCCAAATTTCAAATATAACTTCAAGTTGTATTTGAAATTTTTATGGCTAAACACCATAAAGTACAACAACAAAAACAACAACAACAATAAAATTGAAATCCCATAACGCGTTTGAAAGAGGAGAGTAGAGTGTATCGAGATTACTTTCCTACTTAAGGAGTAGGATTTATATTGAAAGAATTTTTAGAAGGTTTTCAATTTCGCTTTCCAAATAGAGAACATAAAGTAAAAAAAATGAAAAAATATTCCGCAGAAAAAGTGAATAATTCTCATGGACAAACGGGACCCAATTTTCTCCAGGTCTAATATTGAGAAAATCAAGGGTATTTTATTATCATTTCAAGGGCAGTTGTATCATAACTCATATGGTTGACTAAATTACGATGACAGCTAAGCTGAATTGGGCCTATTAGGTAAACTTCTTGTATCTTCCCTATTTGCTGCTATAAATGCAAAATATTTTCAAATAGTAAATCTTTTATTTCATGATCCACGTTCTTGAAAACATCGTCATTATTCAAGTCTCGAAGATCTTACTTGACACTGTTATAGAGAATAAATATGACTCCCTAGGTATTAAATTATCCGTCGTGATTATTAAAAATAGTTATCTCAAATTATTTATTATTTTAAAAATTTAAGGCACAATTAAATATTCTTTCCTCATTTGCCCTTAGCAGAATTTTGTTCACTGATGAAGATGATACATAAATAGAGTAAACATTTAATGAAAAGAGATTATAACTTCGACATAAATAAAGTTAAAGTTTGTCAAATACTCCTCCTAATTAATATTTCTTAAAGGACATATAAAACAAAGAAATGACAGATAATTTGAAACGAAAGGAGTAGTATCGGCTTCCTTTCTTAATCCTATAACAATATGATTTTATTAAAAAAATATTTTAAATACCTTCTTTCAAGTTCGATTTCCTAATTATAACCTTCTCAATTTTGACTAGCATATCGTAATCTGAGTCTCCTAATCAGGTATGATTATAAATATTACTAGTAAATTGGCCCACACTTGTATGTTGCAAAAAACTTCACATACATAAGTTACTAAATACATTTTCTCTTATATTGAAATACACAATAGTATTGTTTAATATATATTTGATATATGCTGTAAGTTCAAATATAATTATCAAAATGAAGAAAAATATAATAAGGGAAGTAATACTGAGAAGTACCTATAAATCCGTCGAATAAAGGAAATGCACAAGCATGAATCTTGGTCACACATGGACGTGGAAGATGCAATCAAAATGCGGAGATCCTTTATAACCTCCGCAATTTGCCACATGCAGTTAGTTTTATTTCAATCTTTTGTGAATATTCTCTTAATTTTGTTAGTCTTTGTTTTCACGTAAAATCAGTAAAATTCTCAATTCACTCCAAAATTTTATGCAAAATTTCCGCAATTTCTCTTCCTTTTATTTTATTTACCATCTCAATACTTTCATAATCATCCTATAAATTCATCACATATAATATAATGTAAAGGAGTCCCAAAAAAAGAAGAAGAGGAGGAGAATATAATTTCCATCAACTCTTTTGCTAACCTTGTTGCATATTCTTCAATACAAAAACGGAAAAAATGTTCATGAAATTAAAAATTCACTCTATTCCACTACCCTATCAAACACAGCTCTAGCTTTCTCGTCGGACCTTTAATAAAAGTCTCATTTTCATTCTCATATTCATCAATTGACGTTGATGCAGTCAAAGGCGGACTTTCGAAAAATAGCGGTGAATCCTCCTCTGCATGAGATTCATTTCTTATCTTCTTTGCTAATCCTTTGAAGTTGATTTTGAAATGGAAGAGGATGTATGCTAGAAATCAGTTGGTACGGAAGTAATATTTACAGGTGCTCCTCAAGCTACAATTATATTAGTTAATGATCGAAATAATGGGATTTAATGGGAAAGCGAACGTTGATATAGAAAAAAAGGAGGAATAGGTGTGTGATACTCATCAGGAGTGGAACAGGCTTTGATAAAGAAAGAAAATGGGTATAATTAGAAAGGAAATAGTAAATGATAATAAATAACAATAAGGGACCATAAATAAGCTGTATTTAATTTTCGCAGATTTTGTCTATATAATTATATTGAATAATAATTGTAATGAATGTACATAATTCCCTATTCTCCTCAATTAACCACTATCATTGTAACCTTTTGTCTTCATCCGTTCATCGACAAATTAAAGATCATATAAAGGGGACTTTAATTTTAATTAATGAGGAGAAGTAAAAGAATCAAATTAATTGGATATTTTTGGAGCAAAATGAGAAGGTGAAAATTCAAAAAAAGGAGAAAAAAGATAAATGGTTTTCTAGGCCATAGAGAGGTGCCACATCACCTTGTCTATGCCTAGCTTTATATTATATATAGATATAGATTTCATGAATAATCAATTCATTGTCTAATAAATTAAGACAACCATGTATATTAAATAGCCATCAATATAAATATTTATTTCTATATATGTTATGCAATACTAGTATATTAATATGTAGAACTTAGGCCATATCATATTATTTCCGAATAGAAAAGATTTACACGCACTTTCACAATTACTTTTGAGATGGCAAAGGCTATATCGGCTTCTACAACAACAACAACTAAAAAAATCCGGTGTGGTCCCACAAGTGGGATCTGGGGAGGGTAGAATGTACGCAGACCTTACTTCTATCTTTATGAGGTAGAGAGGTTGTTTCCGGTAGACCCTCGGCTCAGAAAAAGTACCTGGCACAATAATATCATAAAGAGATAGCAAAATAACAAGATACAGAAAAAGAAAAAAAAATATGGCAACAAATAGTAATGCACATCCAGAAATAAGAGACCGTGTGATACTAATATATTACTACTACTAGGAAAAGAGGATAGGAGGAGACCCGGCCCCTCTCTCCCCACACATAAGTCAACAACACTTAGCTACCTTCTAGCCTTCTACCCTTCTACCCTAATCTTCGACCTCCATACCTTATTATCTTGGGTCATATCCTCAGTCAACTGAAGTTGTGCCATGTCTTGTCTAATCAGCTCCCCCCAGTTCTTCTTCGGCATACCTATATCTCTCCTAACTCCTGCTACCTCTAACCTTTCGCACAATCTTACTGGTGCATCCTTGCACCTCCTTTTCACATGCTTGAACCACCTCAGCCTCGTTTCCCTCATCTTGTCTGCCACTGATACCACTCCCATTTTGTCCCGTATAACTTCATTTCTAATCAAATCTCTCCGAGTATGCCCACATATCCATTTGAGCATCCTCATCTCAGCTACCTTCATCTTCTGGATGTGGGCATTCTTGACTGGCTAACACTCTGCCCCTACAACAATGTTGGTCTAACCATCGCTCTGTAGAACTATTTTTCTTTGTTGTTTTCAATTTCAGTCATATGGGTAAATGTGTGGAAGTGGAAAAACAACGAAGTGTGATTGGGGGATATCAGCAAATGCCTCAAGGATGTAAAACTGCAGCGGATCGTGCCACGTTTTATAAATCTATTGGTTATCAAAGTTGTGGATGTGATGCCAAAAAGCATTGTTGTTGCATTATTCCACCACCTAGTGCTTAAGAAACTATGATCTCGAACTTTTAATATTTTAAGGATGTTCTTTGGATCATTTTATTTATACGAAATGTGAAGATCTAATTATGAGTTATTAAATGGTAAGATGAATAAAAATTCTCAATTGAGCTTTAAATATTCAATACTGGCTTGCTTATTTTGAGAATTCTACTTGTTTGTTGCATATTTGGATTGTCTACTTTCTAAGGATTCTTCTTTACTCATTTCTTGTTCAAATAGGAAAAAGCATCATAGGCGCTCAAACTTTTAGGTAAATTCTACGAATGGCCACATAATTATAAATATTATGTAGTAAAGTAACATAATCATTTTTTTTTGTCACAAAAAGTCACAACACTATCACTATGTAACCAAATGGTCACAATAGTTAAAAAAAAATGTAAAATCTGATAGTTTAATAAGATAAGATAAACAAATGGAAATTCATCAGTAAGCTCTTGGTTGATGATTATTTTTTATTACTTCTTTTATATACCCATAATAGATTTTAGAAGCGAGCAAATACTATCTTTAGTAACTTTTATCTATATATAAGTTAAACATAAGGTAAAAATCTAAGTATTAAAAAATCACTAAACTATTATGTAACAAAATCAGCTGAATGATGCATGAGAGAGTGAGCATAAAAAAGGGGAAAAATCAAACTTAAAAATTGAAAATAAATCTAGTCTTCCACATTTAGTTTTAAAAAATGGGTTTTTATTAAGAAAATAATTAATATGTTTCTTTTTTCACATTTTGGCAAGAAAAACATTTTTTCGGATTTTATTTGAAAAATAAAAGTGTCCTAAGAAAATGAAATCAAGATTTTTTAAGACATTTTAAAAAAATAAAAGTTTTCCATATTTTAAATGATATTTTTTATTCAATCCAAGCATCCATGTTTTTAGTTTTTTTTTTTTTTTTAAATGGGTTTAAAAAAAAATCAAATTTTCAAATTAAAAAAAAAGACGGGTTTTAAAACTCATTTTTTTTTTAATGAAAAGTTTTTATTTTTATTTTAAAAAAAATTGACACGTAGTCAAAAATTGAATAAAAACAAATAAATAGGATTGGAATAAGAAAGCGTTTAGGGGTAATTATGCCAAATGTTAGAAAGAAAAGAAGGAAGAATTTCAAAGCTTACTTTATCTATATATAAGTTAAACATAAGGTAAAAATCTAAGTATTAAAAAATCACTAAACTATTATGTAACAAAATCAGCTGAATGATGCATGCGAAATCAAACATTTGCACATTAAATTTTATTGAATGTTGAAGATAAATGTATGGAGAAAAAAATTCATATAAATGGCTAGAAAGTGCAGCATATGAATTTGTAGTTTTGGAATCTCTCTATTCGAATTTCATTTCTACATGGAGGAACTGTAAAGAAATTGCAGCTGTAAATTGCTACAAAAATGTTGAAGATAAAGAAGGAGAAGGCTAGAAAGTTCTGAATTATGTTTTTTCTCTCTATTGTTTCATTTCACAATATTACAAAATACATAATAAACAAAATATAAGTACATATGTGGCTCACTAACACCACTCATTTTAACCTAAAAGACTAGTCTACTACAAAACTTAAAAATGTCTACTAATCTTGGAGTTTCTAGAGAAATCTTATTTCCAACCCTCCTCCTTAAGATTTTTCATTGAAATTCCTTGCAACATTCTTTGAAACTCAAACTTGTTGGTGGGAAGAGGCTTGGTTAGAATATTAGCTTGTTGTTCTTCACTGCTGCAATGCACTAGCTTAACTTCGCCATTCTTCTCTGCATCTCTTAAAGCATGAAATCTAATGTTGATATGCTTCGTTCTTCCATGCTGCACCAGATTTTCAGCCATTGAAATGGCTGATTTATTGTCCACATAGATCACTGTTGGTTCTTTTGGCAATAGATCCAATTCAAGCAAGTTTTTGCTTAACCAAATTTCTTGATTTGTAGCAGATGCAGCAGCCACATACTCGGCTTCCGCTGAAGATTGAGCTACAATATCTTGCTTCTTTGTGCTCCAAGAAAAAATTCCCGAACCAAAAGAAAATGAGTAACCAGATGTGCTTTTGTAATCATCCAAACATCCACCCCAATTGCTATTAGAATAGCCAATAAGAACTCCATTCTCCACACTTTTATACCAAATTCCATAGTTAATTGTCCCTCTAATGTACGTTAACACCTTTTTAGGAGCCCAAAGTGTTTAGTGCTTGGACTTTGCATCTATCGGGACAACAAACTAGCAGCAAACATTATGTCTGGCCTGGAAGCAGTAAGATACAATATGCTTCCAATAAGACTTCTATAAAGTTTTGGATCTGCCCTCTCTTCACCATCATCCTTCGTCAACTTTTCATTCATAACAAGTGGAGTTGCAACAGGTTTCTAAGAGGAAGCACAGAATGGTGATGGAGATGGCAAGATGCATGTTGGCAGAAAAGAAGATGCCTAAATATTTTTGGGCCGAGGCAGTCAATACTGCAGTCTATTTGCTAAATAGATTGCCAACTAAAGCAGTCCAAAGCATCACGTCATTTGAAGCGTGGAGGGGTATAAATCCATCTGCAAGACACTTGAAAGTATTTGGTTCGGTGTGCTATGCACATGTTCCTGATGCTAAAAGAGGAAAATTAGATAGCAAGGCAGAATTTTGCATTCTGTTGGGCTTCAACACAGTTTCAAAAGGGTATAGAGTATACAATATTAGTAGCACGAAGGTGTTCGTCAGTAGAGATCTTGTAGTGAACGAGTCCAACCACTATGATTGGGATCGAGATATTATTGTAAAAAATCAAGGTGGGAGTACTTCAGTTGCAACCCCAAATCTGCACAAGAGTGATACTTTCTCTAGTCCTATTGCTGGAACAAAACACAATTCAAATGTTGAACTGACTACAGATTCTCCCGTTTTGAAGACCAAGTCACTAGCCGAAGTTTATGAGCAATGCAATTTTGCTCTTGTTGAACCGTCCTCCTATAAAAAGCAGCAAGTCAGGAAGTTTAGATTTTTGCAATGGAGGAGGAGCTTGCCATGATCAATAAAAATGACACTTGGGAGTTGGTTGAAAGGTCAAAATATAAAAACGTTATCGGTGTCAAATGGGTCTATAGAACAAAGTTCAATCCAAATGGCTTCATTTTCAAGCATAAAGCTAGAGTTGTAGTTAAAGGCTATTCTCAACAACCTGGAGTGGATTTTGGAGATACGTTGCTCCTGTTGCGAGGCATGAGACGGTAAGACTTCTAGTCTCTCTCGTAGCTCAATACAAGTGGAAAATCTTCCATTTAGATGTCAAATCTGCATTTCTCAATGGATTGCTTGAATAAGACATTTATGTTAAACAACCTGAAGGTTTTACAGTTGCAGGTGAAGAACACAAGGTGTATAAGCATAAAAAAAACTCTATGGTCTTAAACAAGCTCCAAGAGCTTGGTATAGTAGGTTGAATACTCATTTATTGTCTCAAGGCTTCAACAAAAGCCTAAATAGGCCTACTTTGTACTTCAAAAAACAAGTTGATGCGAAGTTGATTGTGATATCAGTTTATGTTGATGATTTGATGATCACAAGTGAAAATCCTCTTGCAGTTCAAGAAGTTAAAAACGATATGTTAAAAGCTTTTGAGATGTCTGATCTAGGAGAGGTGAAGTTTTTTCTGGGAATGGAGATTGCTCAATCTTGTGAAGGAATTTTCTTGTCCCAAAAGAAGTATGCCTTGAATGAAAGTAAACCCATGTCATTCTAGTTAGATCATCCACAAAGAGAATAAATTATTTGTTTCCACCCAAAGACGCCGTCCTCATAAATCTGTATGAACCAACTCTAGCTTTTCCTTAGCCTTCCAAAGACTTCCTTTAGGAAAGGATCGTCTATGCATTTTACCGAATTGACATAACTCACAAACATCTCTGCACATGTCAATTCTGGGTACTTCAAGCACCATACCCTTCGATTGCATATACACCAATGAACCAAGGTTGTAATGACCAAACCTTTTGTCCCAAAACCAAGTATCATTCAATTCAACATTAAAAGAGCAAGTATCAACAAAGTAGGACGAAATTGAAAAGGAATTGTCAATCATGCTAATTTTAGCTACTTCACATCCTTCAGGATCATAAATGACACATTTTTTATCCTTAAAATTAAGAGAATAATTTTTGTGAAGCAACTGAGCAATGCTCAACAAACCTTTTGTCCCAAAACCAAGTATCATTCAATTCAACATTAAAAGAGCAAGTATCAACAAAGTAGCACGAAATTGAAAAGAATTGTCAATCATGCTAATTTTAGCTACTTACATCCAGGATCATAAATGACACATTTTTTATCCTTAAAATTAAGAGAATAATTTTTGTGAAGCAACTGAGCAATGCTCAACAAACCTTTTGTCCCAAAACCAAGTATCATTCAATTCAACATTAAAAGAGCAAGTATCAACAAAGTAGCACGAAATTGAAAAGGAATTGTCAATCATGCTAATTTTAGCTACTTCACATCCTTCAGGATCATAAATGACACATTTTTTATCCTTAAAATTAAGAGAATAATTTTTGTGAAGCAACTGAGCAATGCTCAACAAGTTTTGAGTCAAGCTTGTCATATAAAGAACATCATTAATGATTTTCATACCTTCGTCAGTAGAAAATTTTACTGACCCTCTACCTTGAGCTTGCACCAATGCACCATTTCTAAGCCTCACTTTAGTTCTGTCAATTTTATCCATGGTAACAAACAAATTTTCATCAATCGCCATCTGCCTTGTGCACGCACTGTTAGCATACTAGTAACATCCATCATCATGTGATGTGTGCGAGGCAATGAAAACCTCTTCTTCTGATTTTCCAACTTCATGATCATCCGTGAAACTTGCTCGTTGGGAAGACTGACCACTTTGATTTTGCTTTTTCTTGCAATTCCTCTCTATGTGCCCATACTTTTTACAATATCTACATTGAATTGGAGGCCTTTTTGTCTTCTGCCAACAATTCTTCTCTAAGTGGTTTGTCTTCTTACAAATACCACAAAATAGCTTCCTTTTAAACAAGTCTTCTCTTTTAAAAATATTAATAATTTTGTGCAAACTTTGTATTCGTAACAAACATTAATATAATAAAGTTTTGGATACGGAGCACAAACTACAGTGTTATATTAATCGTGTTTTGAACATACAACTTATTAGTAATATAAGTAAAAAGATTCAAGCGAATTTTTATTTAAGAAGCTGACAAAATAATGAATAAAATAATTGCAATTTGAGAAATTGTATGTCACGCCCCCGAACCATGGCCTGGGCGTAACACGGCACTCGGTCCCCGTACGTGGACCGAGCGAACCACATGGCTTTCCAATCATTATGAGGCATGAAACATGTGAACGTGATGAGCCTTTATAAAACATGCGATGTCATAATAATTTAATGAAGTACTTGTTTAAATCATAAATGCGGAATATCATGAGTTGAGCCAAAGATGGCTAACCACCTTGCATGTCTAACATAACTAAACTGACTAGTCTATGAAACCTCTAATCGTGAATCGTCGGAAAACATTGCTGGGACTCAAAGATACCTTTAAATGCAAAACTAATTAAAGAATGACAATGTCTAAACCCCGAATGAGACGGGCTCACCAATAATGTTCGGCACGCGCATCTTACCGACAGAGGTGTCGTCCGTAAATCCGTACACGCATCGTGAAATGCAGTGCCCCGGCAATAAAGGGGACGTCAAAGACATTGAATGTACTGGTATATAAAGCAACTAAAAGAATTAACATGGGACATGGAATCTATCGTCGGACACGAGCATGAGCACGAGTACGGTATATATAACATAAGTAAAACATGATAAGTAGGGAGAGCATTTCATAAACCATGTGATATCACCACGTGGGAACGTGGAGCCGGTCCTCGCCGCGACCAAAGGCGAGGCCTCATACCTTGCCGGTATAAGATGGTATCGTGCACGATGGATCCATTCGGTGTAAAATTAAGGTATCGTCCCTAAGTGAGTGATCCTTGTCCTACGGTTACGTAGTTTCGAGCCTATCCGAGCCTTCTCGGTAATGCAACTCCCAAAACATGAACATAATATAGTTGGCTAAGAAGCCTATGATTTTCGTGAAATAACTTGTAATCATGATTTCTTGTAACATAGCTTGTATCATGGTTTTATGAAATAACTTGTATTTAGCATGTATATTTCTTGTATCATGGCATGAAAATAATTATATGATTTAATTGCATGAAAACTTGTAGACATATAGGATATTCATGAAATAATCATTCTTAGTCAAAAACATTAATGCAAGAACCCATGGAATACAAAATATGGGTTTTCATGATTACGGAGGGACATTCTCAATAATCATAAAGAAATATTAAGAACTCAATGATGGAATTATAACAATTCATACATAATATAATCATGGACTGGACTAGGGTTATCATGAGCATGGTATAGAAACCCTAGTTTTAGTAGAGAATCATAATTTATGGATTATGAGGCGTGGGGAAGAAACAATGATGTTCCCACACGTAGATAGTAACTCTACATACCTTAGTCGCTCCAAAACTTGAATTAAAGACTTGAGCTTTGAAGAATATTTCTAAAACCTTGAATTCTTGAACCTTGAGATGGGTTTTCTTATGTTAAGAATGATGAGTTCTTGCTTAATGATCATGAAAGTATGTTGGAATTGACTTGGAATGCATGGAATAGGCTTACCTTAAAGTATCTTGAAGGTTGGGAGAGAAATCATAGGGCTTGAGAGACTTCTTTAGGGTTCTTTACCTTTAAAAAATTGGTTTAAAACGAAGCGGGAATGAATATAACGAAATTTGGCTCTTAAAACGTAGTGGTTGGTGCGCGGTGCGCCGGAGGTTATAAAAGGTAGTAACAATGCGCGATATGAAGTGTCTTTCGCCGAGTAAAACGGGTATAACTTCTAGCACGAGCTCCGTTTGAGCTCCATAATATACTATATTTCAAAGGCCTACAACTTTCATGCTTTGAGTTTTCTCAAATTCCTATGGTTACTAGAAAACTGGCCATAAGTACAATTGTCGTACTTAGACGAATTTAGAAGGCCTTAAAAATACTTTTGGTTTGACTTCAAAATGACCGTTTGTCACCTGAGTGGATTAATATAGCTAAAATATGATCTTTATACTAGTTTCATACGTTCACATCTAACTCGGATTTACGGGATATTACCGATATGGTTTAGTATGAAAGTACGAGGTGTTACATTATATAACCAATTAACATTAATAAGAACAAATTTTGAAATAAAAGAAAAATATATAGGTCAAAAAATTAATTTGATGTGTAACTATATAACATAAACTTTAGTAGAATTTAAATTAAACTTTAAAGAAAATACATTTATGATGTGAGACTACACGATAATATTTTCACTAAATTGATATAAATGATAAAAGTACTTATTAACAATATATCATTGTAACTAAGAAAGAAGAGCATAAATATTGTATCATGCTAACAACTTTTATGCGTTGAGAGAAATTATGCTAACTTTCTAATTTTTATTTGTGAATGGTAAATAAGAAATGATTGATCTTCAGGAGAATAATGTATAATGACTCACGGTTGTTGTATAAAATACAATTCAATCTAAGAAGCAAATATATATCTTTGCAAACCTAATAAATTTATAGCATTAAGCGATAGTAAAAAGCAGATAGAATGTTAGATTCTTAGTGCTTTACAACTTAAGAAATGAATGTTCTCATAATTAAAAAATAATAAGTTATGTTACTTTATTAAATTATACTAAAGTTTTGGTTAGGACCAGTAAAATGTAAAGATTTCAACGGAACAAAAACTTTGAGATGAAATGAAACCAAATAATTTCCTGTACATACTTCTTCGAACGAAAATGTTGTCATACTAATATTATGTTTGTCGTTAGCTCATATTAGGCCTATTCGCACGGGCATCAACATCTAGTTTTATATATAAGTGTGAGGATTACAAAATACATAATAAGCAAAATATTTCACATAAACTAGGTACATATGTGGCTCACTAACCACCACTCATTTTAACCCAAAAGACTAGTCTACTACAAAACTCAAAAGATCTACTAATCTTGGAGTTTCTAGAGAAATCTTAATTTCCTAACACCAAATTTACGTATATGAAACTTAATTTGAATTTATTTACATATGATTATATAACGAATACAAACAACAGCTAAGTTGTATATAGATTGTTAGGCTATATTAAACGTGCATCACTTATGAAACTGATTATCGGTTTTCTGTGATGAATCATTTTGAGTAAAGCTCCATTATATCTTACATGCTAGAATATAGATTTTTGTATCAGATGCTCCCGAAAAACATTTAGTCCATATTGATGTTGAAAATACAAATTATTTATCACCTAAATATGTGCTGAAAATGACAAGACCCTTTCATTCTCAATCTAATGAATTAAGTTTGAGTTTTGGGATTTTTAAAAAATAAATAAAAATAAGAAGCGCTTCCTCTTAAATGAACTTTTGAAGTAGAGTTGACCTAGCAACTAAAATCTGGAACTCCAAAAACCAGATGATTAAGCAAGAAAATGACAAAATGGTTCCTTATGTTTGAGGGTATATTCAAAATAGTTCCATAATTTATGTACTTAACAGTTTTGATAAAGTTAACACTTTTAGACTTCATCAAATTTTTACCGAACTCAGTCCGTTAGATTTGACAAAAATAGTGAAAAAAAAGGATTAACAATGAGAAAGTCTCCCATCAAATCCTAAAGTATGCAACATAAAGAAAGAATTTTGATGGTCCACGCGTGTGAACTCATCATTCATCTCATCAAAGGCATAACAGATTCGATGGACTCCTAGGCACGCATGAGACATATCAGAGGTGCGTTCAAAAAAGCTACACTAAACACTAAAAAGTTTTTTTTCTTAAAAAGTAGAAATTACACCTCAAAAAGCTGCACCGGACTTTAATATAAATTAAAAATAAAGTTTAAAACTGTACCTCTAAATGTGAGTTCGTGCTCTTTTTTTTGTAGTTACCGTCAAATCTAACAGACATAGATCAGTAAACATTTGAAGGAGACTATCATTAAAAAAAAAAAATGGAGATCAAAAGTGTTAACTTTTAACAAATTTAAAGAACAAAAACTGTCAAGTACATATTTGAGGGACTATTTTGAACCTACTCTCAAATATAACATTCCATTCTTAATTTCTTATCATTTTCTCTGATTAAAGTCGAAAAAGTTGCAGGAGTAATTGAGAGAAACTCCAAATTTAAGGGACTATTATGAACTCTTAACAAATTATCCTCTCGTTATCCTATCCAAGTCAAATCAAAAGAAAGAAATTTCACAAAACCTCACTTGATACACAAATTAGCCAATCAATTAAGCTAATTAAGCAGTAACTCTTCACTGCTATAATTAACAACCAAAAATATCTCAATTCCTCACTTCTCTATCGAATTCGCAAAGACAAAACAAAAATGGGGGTAGAGGATTTGGGATGACTTTTTTATTTTTTTATTTTTTAAAATAAAATAAAATAATAATAAGTGTTTCCTCTTAAATGAACTTTTAAAATATAATTAACCGAGCTACACCCCCCCACCCCCCCACCCCCCAAAAAAAAAACCCTCCTCGCTCCATTTTATTTATCACATTTTTTTTTCACGTCCTTAAGAAAATATTAACTAAACGAGTGATTTACTAAACTATTTTTATTTATTTTTTGATCTCAATTTAATAATGCACATTTCTTTCACTATATTATTTTTCTCTACATTTATTAAGTAAGGGTAAAAATAAAAATTAATAATTAATTCTATCATAATTTTCTAAAATGACAACTATTTTAGACCAGTTATTTTAATAATACAAATTTTTTTCACTATGTTAATTTTCTTCATATTTATTAAGTAAGAGTAAGAATAAAAATTAATAATTAATTATATCTCAATTTTCTAAAATGAAAAATATTTTAGACCAGTTATTTTAATAATACACATTTTTTCCTCTATATTAATTTTTCTCTACATTTATTAAGTAAGAGTAAAAATAAAAAATAATGATTAATTATATCTCAATTTTCTAAAATGACAACTATTTTAGACCAGTTATTTTAATAATACACATTTTTTCCACTATATTAATTTTTTTTCATATTCATTAAGTAAGAATAAAAATAAAAATTAATAATTAATTATATCTCAATTTTCTAAAATGATAGTAACTACAATATTAACTATTTTAGCACACACGACAACTAAACAAACGTAAAATGGAATGGAAGCCGGAGGGAGACTAGATGATTAAAGAGGAAAAATTTTGCAGGAGTAACTGTGTGAAACTCGAAACTTAAGGGACTTTTGTGAGCCTTTTAACAATTATTCTTGAGTTGAAATTTCAACACAGCCTCACCGTATACACAAATCAATTAAACACCTAATTTTACCACTACCATACTTATAACAACCAAGTGCGTCTCAATTAAACACCTAATTTTACCACTACCATACTTATAACAACCAAGTACGTCTCAATTCTTCACATATTGAATTAGCAAATGGAGGTAGCGAATGAAGTAGGGATGGATGATAAAGCGAAGAAAATGAGAGATCTATTATCAGTTTTTATTCACCAGATCCGAATAATAATAAGAATAATTCTAATAATGTTTCTTCAAGATTTGCTACATTGGATACAATCAACACTACTTCCTTTGATGCTGATCAGTACATGAATTTACTGGTATGCCCCCTCTTTTTATGGATCGTTAGGTTTAGTTTCATTTATATATATATTTTTTCCAGATTTTTAGCAATTTAGAATACGGCTATCCCAAGAAAAGATCATGTTTTGATAAGTAAAAAAATAGTTTTTATTTTTTTCTGTAGCTCTAGTAAAGCATATCTGTGTACACTACCAACTTAAAAGATTTTAGGACTTGTTTAGACAACTTTTTATGGATCATTAGGTTTAGTTTAATTTATAATTTTTCCATTTTTTTTAGCAATTTAGAATATGGTTATCATGAAAAAAGATCATTTTTTGACTACGACGAGTAGGGGATTTGCCTTCTGGTCGAGCCTCGCCGCACGGGGCTTGCCTAGTGCGGGTTATCTCTCCGTGTGATTTGCGAGCTATTGCACGGAGGGGAAGTTTACACAAGTGCGCACCCGAAAGGGCTGCGGGTTCCATGTCATTGAAAAAAAAAAAAACAATATTTTTATTTATTTCTATAGCTCCAAGAAAGTGTAGCTGTTTACACTACCCTGATCAGTACATGAAAATACTTGTATACCCTCATTAACACTTTCAACTTGCTACTTCATTTTTTTATGGATCTTTAGGTTTAGTTTGATTTTTAATTTTTTTTCTTCAGTTTTTAGCAATTTAGAATATGGCTATCTCGAAAAAGATCAGTTTTTATGAGTAAAGCAATAATTTTATTTAGTTTCTGTAGCTCCAAGAAAGTATAGCTGTGTACATTACCAAATTACAAGATTTTAGGACTCGTTTAGACAATTTTTTATGGATCATTAGGTTTAGTTTAATTTATAATTTTTCCATTTTTTTGGCAATTTAGACTATGGCTCTTACCCAAAATGCGAGTAAAAGGCTGCGCATTAATAGACCCCGTGGTCCGGCCCTTCCCCGGACCCCGCGCATAGCGGGAGCTTAGTGCACCGTGCTGCCCTTTTTTAGACTATGGCTATCCTGAAAAAAGATCATTTTTTGATTAGTGAAGCAATAATTTTATTAATTTCTGAAGCTCCAACAAAGTATATCTGTGTACGCTACATTGATCAGTACATGAATTTATATGCCCTCATTTTCATGTTCATCTGTTCTCAATACACACCTGCTACTTCATTTTTTTTAATGGATCGTTAGGTTTAGTTTGATTTATAAATTTTCCATTTTTTAGGAATTTAGCTCCCGCTTGGCCATAGATTTTGAAGTTGAAACGTGCAAATTTGAGTTTTTGAAGTTGTGATTTTTGCAACTTGAAGTTGTGTTTGGACATGCATTTTACTTGGACAAGATTTGAACTTTTGTGAGTGGAAGTGAAATTTCTAGCCAATTTTTGGAAATATGATCAAATTTCATGGCCAACCAGATATTTGATGATAAATTTTCAAAATCTGATCCAAAATCTATGGTCAGACGCTAGCTTAGAATTCGGCTATCCAGAGATAGATCATTTTTGATAAGTAAAGTAATAATTTTATTGAATTCTGTAGCTCCTAGAAAGTATAGCTGTTTACACGACTAAAAGATTTTAGGACTTGCTTAGACAATTTTAAAATTGTAAATATCTTACAAAGACGTTGCTTTGTTTTGATATATAATTTTTCCATTTTTTAGCAACTTAGAATACGGCTATCCCAAAGAAGATTCATTTTTTGATAAGTAAAGCACTAATTTTATTTAATTTCTGTAACCCCTCATTTTCACATTCAACAGACACCTGCTACTTCATTTTTTATGGATCATTAGGTTTAGTTTGATTTATATTTTAGTTGATTTATATTTCTAGTTTACCAAACATGGCCGAACGGTATTTGGCTGTAATTTTCCCCTTTTTTATTAGTAAAGCAATACTTTGATTGAATTCTGTAGCTCCGGGAAAGCATTTTAGGACTGGTTTAGACATTTTTTTCAAAAATATCTCAGAAAAAAGTTGCTTTGATTTGATGGAGGTCATAAATGAATAATGGAAGAACTAAGAAAATGGGATTAAGGGGGTGTGTGAGCAGTGTTGTCAAAGGCGCGCTTAATGCGCACTTAAGCCCTGAAGCGAGGGTCAAAACACGTTGAGCGCTTCGCCTCGCTTTATGTGCGCTTCAGTGTCATCATCAAGGCTCTAAGACATACTTTTCCTTGCCAATGAGCCTCTCTTGAAGAGATGACCCTAGATAATCGTTATTTCACTTCATCGTTATGTTTTTACAATTTGTTTGTCCATATATTTGTTATTCACGCTTATTATAATTAGTCTTGGGCTAAACATGTATATATTTTTATTTTTGCACCATTGCGCCTTTTTTCATTAAAGCCCACACTTTATTTGCACTTTGCGCTTAAAGCCCCAAATGACCTTTAGAGTTTTTTGCGCTTTTCGCTTTTGATAACACTGTGTGTGAGTTGAGAAAGGTTCAGGTGCTTGATTATCTTACTAGCAAGAAAGGAGCATAGAAGTGCTTAGAACTTATCTACACCAAATTCAGCCACGCTTATTTATGGGAGCTAAACAAGAAAGGATTCAGTAGTTACTCGTAGGTCTTACCGTAATCTAACACAGGCAAATCCTTCTATCATTTACATGTTTTAGGTACCCTCGAAAAAGAAAGAATGCTTGAAATGTGGATATGGTTGCTCCTACAGTTTGGGTTAGAAAAACTTATGGAGTAAATCTTGACTTCCCTGTTTTTCTTTTTCCCAATCTATTTAAATTGACGCTTATAGCATCATTATAGCATCATCAATAAACATGGGAAGGCAATACCTAAAAACTAGGAAAAATCTGGATTGCTCACTCTTCTTTGCATTTGGATTGACATCTTTGGAAAGAGAAAATCAAATGTTTTGAACATATACAGCTAAACCTCTCTATAACGGCGTTGTTTGACCGGATATTTTTTGGGTGCTGTAGGGAAATGTTGTTGTAGAGGATGACTGTTATAGAGAGAGGCCGGACTGTAGTAATTAATTCTTACAGCCTTAAGAGAAAATGTTTGAATATGCTTTTTTCCCCTTTTCTTCAGAGCAGGAAACACTATGTTTCTAGTATTAAAGATCTACTTTTCTTCAGAGCAGGAAACACTATGTTTCTAGTATTAAAGATCTACTAAACTTTTTGATCTATTTGGAGCTGAAACTGTAAAGCTTTTGATAAGAATAGTCACCAATTGTGCATTCGTATGAATAAAATTGTTACTTATTAAAAGAAAGACCAATTGTCAACAATCATGAAGATATACTACAACTTTGGGTTCTTTTACCACCAAATAGCAATACATGTGATACTACATTGGTAGTTGGGATTTTGGATGTAAATACATTGTAACTACATTATAAAAATCAAGCTCCACCTTGTTTAATGGAATAGGGTAATGGCTCCTATTGAGATTCAGCACACAAAATTCCAATGGCATTTTTATTTTGTAACTTTACCAGAAACAACAACAACATACCTAGTGTAATCCCACAAGTGGGGGACTGTTTCCGGAAGATGTAACTAGACCAGAAGCCTAAAAGAATTCAAGAAGAGGCACGAAATTCCCGTAGTAGTTTAATCCTTGTACTGGAAGAATGGAAAAGGAAAATGAGTTTTCATACTTTCAGTCAACAGTCTATTTGCAATAGAATCAATCAATATTACTAGTGGAATATGCTTTCCCCATTTACCTCAGCCTTACCCAAGTCAGAGGAGCAAACTTTGACACAGTGGCTGTGATGGTTTGGCTTTAACTATCACGTCTTCCAAAAAACTTTTGTAGTAAAACTTATGTACTTATCAGAGAGGTCTTTGCTTAATCTGTTGCTTTCCTAAGGAGTAAGCTGCTCTTTTAATCATGCCACCTTTTCTAGTCTGGAAAAAAATGAATCTGACTTGTTTCATTTGTCTTGGACGAATGCCATATATTTCACCAAACATACATGAAAGTAAGTCCAATTTGGAAGGTCTCCTCCAGAGGCATGTTGAAATGGCTGCTGAGATAAAGAATCTCGATACTGACCTGCAAATGTTGGTATATGAAAATTACAACAAGTTCGTAAGTGCCACAGACACAATTAAAAGGTAAACCCTGTTCTAGAAAGTTGTTTTGAACCCATTTCATCTCTTGAGGGGCAAATATTAGGTTTTTTTTTTTTTTTTGATAAGTATATATTAGGGGGTATAGTTGCAACTAACTCTACGTAGGTTGAGTTTGTTAGTACTTATAGCATGTTTCATGAGTCCTCAATTTCGGTGCTCTACGATATGGGAGATCATGCAATTGTTAGAAGTTTCTTAAACTGATTATGCATGGCTTCAGCTTATATGTTGAATCATTTACAATTGGGTTTATCTTGTCGTGTTCTCATTTGGCATTAATGAAGAACTCACTTTTAAGATTACCTTCCCAGGATGAAAAATAATATTGTTGGCATGGAAACAAATATGGAGCAGCTTCTTGAAAAGGTTTTTGTTTTTTCCCCCCTTTTTTACTTGTTTAAAGAAATTCTTTACTTTTTTTTTGGTTGGTTATAATCATGACCTAAGCAGCAAAACAATGAAAGATGTGTGTCAAGAATTAGATTTCCTTCAATTATTTGCAGATAATCTGTTACCATTCTCAAAAAAAAAAAAAAAATTATTTGCAGATAATGTCCGTACAATCTAAAAGTGACGGGGTCAATACTTCTCTTTTTGAGAAGAGGGAGCACATAGAGAAATTGCATCGGACCGGTAATCTTCTACGCAAAGTTCAGGTACTAAAGTGAGGTGTTAAGCTCTTGCAATGTCTTGTGCCATTGTAAAATGTGTCTTTTCTTATTGAGGATTTAAGTTACCAACTGTGGGTTCTTATAAGAATCTTTAGAACTAAGTGATGCTTGATGTTAGTGATGAGGATAAAGGAATTAGCATTTCCTTTATACCCCCGATATCTTGAGCTGGTTGACTTTTGACTGTTTATGATTTAACCAAGGGAAATACTTATTAAAAAAAAATTAAGGGAAAATAAGATGCTCATTCAGCAGTGAAATAGATTGATCCAGATGTTAATTGAAGAATGACGTTATCTATTACTTCTCATTGTTTATGTGGAATATGTGAAGCAATTTACTTATTAAGTGAAAATTGTTTTTAGGAAGGAAGGAATAATCCATTCCAAATTTTAGTCACCGGATCATGGAGCTGTTAATAGTCTGCATGATTAATGGTCAAAAAGGATTGAGTGAAGTTGTAAATAAATGCTAAAGTCAAATTAAAAATAAAATGTCTTATTACCTTCACCGTTTTATAGAGTTGTTATTCAGGTTCATCATGTAACTTTCTTTTCTGAGATAGATAAAATGCAACTTTATGTTGTATGCTGCTATGCATTGTATAAGAGTTGGTTTCTGGTTATGTGAGTTACATGGTTTTGTTTTTCTGTGGAAAAGAGCAGTTCATATATGATCTACCCGCTAGGTTAGCAAAATGTATCAAATCAGAAGCCTATGCTGATGCTGTGAAATACTACACTGGAGCCATGCCCATTTTTCAAGGTTTGTGCATATTGATCCTTGCTCCACTGTTTTCCCCGTTTTGTATGATGTAAATGCATGTAAAAGTCTCATCTTTAGTGTCAGTACTTTTTCATCACCAGGCATATGGAGACTCCCTCGTTCCAGGGATTGCAAAGAGACTCAGAGGAAGCAATTTGCTGTTATTACAAACGAACTTGCAGGTTTCTCCTCTTTTCTAGTTACTTTGTTGAGTAGATGCCATAGTTGGTTGAGGTAATTAAACTGAGTTAAATATTTTGTTAAGATGGAAGGAAAGGGAAGAGAGAAGACGAAAAACAATATTCTTTCCATCCCATTTTATTTGACGGTATTAGATTGGGCATGTAGTTTGCAAAATAAAAAGAAGACTTTTGAAACTTGTGGTCTAAAACAAGCCATGGACATTTGTGTGGCTATAAATCATCTAATTAAGGGTACATGGGAAGTTTAAAATTAAATCATTTTTAAAATAGAAAGGTGCCATTTTTTGCGACAAAC